>NC_040041.1:15682610-15831308 GCF_003713205.1 Coffea eugenioides
TCTCTCTATTTTAATTTAAAAACTTTGAAAGAATTTATTCTTAAAATAACTTCCACAACTAATTTTAAGGAGATCCAAAATTCATGTTGATTGTAATAATTATGAATTTTTAATTGTTTGGGGACCACTACATATTCAATGAAAAAAGAATACATAAAATTTTAGTGGGGTCAAAATAAGAAGTAATTTTTAGAAGTTTTAAATTTACTGAACCTAAAAGCTGATTTGCTGCCACTTAGATCCATGTCGCTCCACCATGTTTCCCCTTATTTTATTGGCAAAGTGTCCAACCTTTTGAAAAGTGGGCAGTCCAAGGTTTGCATGATGAATTTGGGCAGAAAAGTCAAAGTTGGAGGCTGTAAGTACTTCTAGATAAAATTAGCTTATTCATTTAATTGTCAATTGATTTTTCCTTTTAAATCAATGATGAATTTGGTCCGCTTTATAGTGGACTGGTAATCACGACAAGTTGAATTTGCAGATTTCTTGCTATGTTAAGATCTCCATGATGTTACTTTGAGTGGCTTAACAACCAAGCATAACATAGGTTGACCAATTCAATATTCTCTAGAAGTCATGATCAATAAAGGCAATTCAAGAATGCCTAATAATTCCATCTTTTGGACAATGACTTTATTATAAACAAAATCACTCATTAAAACAGTAAAAATACTCTGAATTGTAATGTAATGCTGAGATTACATAGAAATTTAAGATATTTCTCGATTACACACTGAAGGAGACATTCAAAGGGTTCCCAAAAGCTTTTTTAGGTATGTGTGAAAGCTATTTATTTGCAGCAAGATGCTTGTTGGACTGCCTAATCTCAAGTGTTTTAGTAATATGAACAAGAAAATTTGAAATCTTTTAGAAATATGTTCTATATATATATATATGTATGTATGTATGTATGTATGTGTACACAAAAACTATACATCTATGTACTTGCAAATACAAATGCACATGAAATTGTTCCACAGTTTGTAAATTCACAAATCATGTGGCTTTGTTCATAGTTACTAGTTAGATTGATTTAGGGGCTGCTTGGTTTAGGGGTTTTGGTACTTGAAATTACAATAATTCCAATACTTCGCGCTTGGTCCAGTGCAATGGAAATTGAAATATTGAAATCATGTCTTAAATTTTGACCATTCATAATTTCCGACCAAATTAGGAGGAATTGACCAAAACCCTCATTAGTAGACCCTCTATCCATCATTGCATTTCCCTTTCCAATTCCAAACCAAGAACCAAGCGCCCCTTTAGTTGAGCAATTCTTGAGTCTAATTTTTCTATTCAAGGACGGCCCAGATAATTTGCTTTGAAGGGATGAACTTCATATACGTGTAAAATTTAGAGTCAATATCAAATTTTTTGAAAAGTTCTATGGAGGAAAAAGTTTGATTTATTGAGAATATTTTGGAAATTTTTTTTATATTTTCAAGGGGAAAATACATAACTTGCTAGGACTAGAAGATGTTGACATTCACATATAGGTCATTGTAAAAGTTTGCCAATTGCACAATCAAAGCAAAGGGCCTTAATTACACAAACTCCCTCACAACCAGGGAGTTGTTGGTTATTCCTTTTTGAGTTCATCAGCAGTTATAATTGTATAGGTTAATTCAACTTTTTCTTTTCCTCTTTTCTTTTCTTTCCTTTTCTTCTGTATCCCGACATGCCACAGCTTGGCTAATAATTGATTCATCAGTGAGTACTTAAATAGTTCAATTACTTGATTTAATAAGTTTTAGAAGGTAAGCATTATTATCTAGTCCACATAAATCTAAGTTGATCAAGACTTCTCCCCTGACTCCAGATTCCAAAAGGAAAAAAGAAAAACCACGTTTCCTGCAAGGCAAAATTCAGAAAAAATAATTTAAGTCTTTTTTTAAGCCTTTAATTAGAATCTTTGTGATTGGAATTGGTAACCACCAACTACTGGTATCAATCACTTTTGTAAGATTATAGTAATTACATAAAACATAACAATGTTGATGAAACATACAATAAAGCAGAGCACATGATGAGTCAATTCCAAAAAATATGAATAGCGAAATACCAATTAGAATAAATAAAGAAATGTTAAAGTGAGATTAAGACATAAGAGAGTTAGGAAGTGATGGCACAATAGATTTGATAAGAAACAAGAAAAACAAGGAAAAGGAAAAGGAAAAAAGAAAAAAGAAAAAAGGGCGAAAAGCGAAACAAGGAAAAGGAAAAGGAAAAAAGAAAAAAGAAAAAAGAAAGGAAAGACTAGCTCATAACTGAAGGGATGATTCTTTTTGTATTCTTGACTGGAAAATTTAATTCACAATAATTGATCGCGAGTTTTGGAAAGGTTAGTTGCCGATTAACTGAACTAGCCCCGAACAATTTGCAACTTTCCACTAATTGTAGGGAAGTTTAGTACTGTAATTAAGCCAAGCAATGATAATTTTAAATTCTTTTTATGAACAAATTGTTTTGCGTTATACCGTATAACAAAGTGTCTAGTGGACATTTGTTAAGATAGAGTTCAAGTATTTAATTTTTAAAAATGTGGATTTGAATTGAAAAAGTGTATAAATGTAATTTGAAGAATTAATTGTGCATTCATATAGTATTTTGAGTTTGATTTAGATGCATTAACGAGTAGTGAATATCTTTTAGAAAAAAACCCTTATGTCTTTTTGAATCATGCCCTAACATACCAAAATGTGTGTTGCAGGCCTTGTTCAAGGATGGGCCGCCATAGTGATGGGTATTCTCTCAGGCAGTGTTCCATGGTTCACCATGATGATTGTTCACAAAAGATGGACTTTGCTTCAAAAAATTGATGACACACTGGCTGTATTTCACACTCATGCTGTGGCTGGCTTTCTTGGAGGCATTCTTACTGGACTCTTTGCAGAACCTACACTTTGTTCCCTTTTTCTACCTGTTGCAAACTCTAGGGGTGGAGTGTATAGAGGTGTTGGTGGTGTCCAAATCTTGAAACAAATTGTTGGTGGCGGTTTCGTCATCGGGTGGAACATTGTAGCCACATCAATCATTTGCTTCTTGATAAGCTTAGTTATACCTTTACGCATGTCTGAGGAACAACTGAAGATTGGAGATGATGCGGTCCATGGAGAAGAAGCATATGCTTTGTGGGGTGATGGGGAGAAGTATGATATGACAAGGCATGGTTTCTCTTCAGATGATACAATGCACGGAAAAACATCTAGTGGTGCTACTCAAGTTGTTTGATAGTATAAATACTGAGATAGTTTAGAATTTGAAACCTCAAATAGTCACTTATATTTATATATCATTTTTAGATTGTTAACTAGCATTTTGTCTATGTTATGTCAATGAAACTATTCCATCCCATGTCAAGGCATGTTGATATTTTTGCAAGTATAGAAGAAAGTATAGAAGAAACATGAATTTTGCAATTGTGTATACACCTTTTACATATTTTGCAATTGTTTAAACATGAATTTTGTCTTTGTTATGTCAATGAAACTATTCCATCCCATGTCAAGGCATGTTGATATTTTTGCAAGTATAGAAGAAACATGAATTTTGCAATTGTTTATACACCTTTTACATATTTTGCAATTGTTTAAACATGAATTTTGTCTTTGTTATGCCAATGAAACTATTCCATCCCATGTCAAGGCATGTTGATATTTTTGCAAGTATAGAAGAAACATGAATTTTGCAATTGTTTATACACCTTTTACATATTTTGTCTTTTACATATTTTGCAATTGTTTAAACATGAATTTTGTCTTTGTTATGTCAATGAAACTATTCCGTCCCATGTCAAGGCATGTTGATATTTTTACAACTATAGAAGAAACATGCATTTTGCAATTGTGTATACACCTTTTACATGTTTACTTTAGGGGAGTGTATACACTTGAGGGATGACCACCAGTGAGGAAAATATGAGAATCAGGCTTCAAGTCATAACTTAGTTTCACTTTTCCTTTAGACTAAATTTGCTAGTGTAAATCAAAATGGATAATTTTCTTTGAGAATAAAATAAAATGGTCATGATAACACTTTGAACTGTTGTTTCAAGATCCCAAGAAAAAAGTGTTTTTAGGATTTTTACATAATTTCGTAGTATTGATAGAATGATTTTCTATAGCAATTCATCCCCTCAATTGATATTTTATAGGTTATGGTGGTTACAAATTACAACCATTTCTAGTCATACTTATTCACTGCCAAGAGTAGTTATTTCCTTGTGAGATTGTAGGAATGATTGCATCACTCCAATCTAAAATGAACAGTCGCAACTCACACTTTTAAAAACTATCGAACAATCTCCTGCCACTTTCAACGGTTGAAAATGCACTTTAAAAGATCTTTAGCAAATTCTAAAAATCTTATGCATAAGTAATGATCTTTTTAATCAAACCAAAACCTTAGACAAAGTTCTATTAACAAATCTGTATGATATGTTAGAAAAATTTTGAACTATACATGGACTGAGTATGCTACATAAACATATCTCATATATATTTCATAAATAACTACTAATTCTATATGACGGTACATTTTTAGGCCTCATAGGCCTTATCATTTTTATGAATGTTTCAAAGCCAAACCCTTCAGCTATTGAGATGTATTACTTCCATATTTATATATAGGCAAACTCTTCATGCTCCTGCTATTTGTAGCATTTCCAAGGCTTGTCAAGTATCAATGACTCAACCTTTTCTAGCTTGTAGGAATATACTAAGCACTATTTTACCTTGTTATGGATTAAGATATAGTACTTCAACCACTAGGATGATGTGCTTCTCACTCATTTTCAGGACTAGACATTGTATCTAACATTTAATTGAGGTTCCACCTTTCATGGTACATGTTTTTTTTGAATCCCAGGAAACAACTTCATCGCCTAGCATAAAAATCCAATCACTTGCTAATAAGCCGCCATCTCTATATTTGCTACCTAGCTTGTATGAAAATATCCTTTCAAAACAAAAGGATTACTATTATAGCATATACCATAGTCTTTTATGACCTTCAAGTACTTTAAAATTTTTGTTATACCTATACAATGCATCTTACTTGGATTGCTTGTGTATCTACTCTATACGCCAAGAACATATGCTATGTTTTCTCCATTATATGCCATTAATAAAAAATTCAATTATTTTATCGCATTCCAATTGAGAAATTAAATACCCAACAATTTTCACAAATTTCACTTTGGGATCCAAGTGTGTTGAGGCAGCTATATAATCAAAATTGAATGAATTTCTCAAAAATCTTTTCAATGTAATAAACTGTGATAGCACAACACTACCTTTATGTCTTGAGATTCTTATTCGTTGGATGACAACTGATTCTCCCATATCTTTCACAGGAAACGTGCTAAAACACTTTTCGTTTTTAAATTTTGACTTGCTTCAAGCCAGTTCCAAAGAATAATATGCCATCCACAAACAAGAATATAATGACACCTTTACTTTCATTAAATTTGCGGTGCATACATTTATTCAATGAATTTGAAAACAGAAGCAAGTATAACTAAGTCAAATTTTTTATACCATTATGTATGTGCTTATTTAATTCTGCACATGGATTTAACAAGTTTTGGCATCTCATATTTTTGTCTAGATATCGCAAACTGTTCAGGTTGTTCCATTTATGCTTCTTATTCCAAATCACTATTTAAAAATGTTATTTTAACATCCACATAGTGAATGAAGTTTTGAATTGAAACTAGTGTAAGTAGTCCTTTTTTTGTGGCTATTCATACCACAGGAGACTGTATAAGAACAACCAATTCCTACCTTTTGTATGAAAACTTTGACAACTAACCTGGCCTTATATTTGTCAACAATTCACCAACTTTTATTTTCTTTAAGAATCCACTTACAATCTATTTATTTTGAATGAACCAAGTGGTATGTTTACCAATTTATAGATTATATTGAAATATAATTTGAGTCCATCTAGTTCCTTCAACAAGAAACATAAAAAAGTAAGAACCAAAATTTTTAGTTGTATTGACTATTTTACTCCTTTAACTCAATGCTTTCATCCCCATTATCATTTACAGGCTCTTTCATTTATTTGGTTAATCTTTGAACCATTGCTTGTTTTAGGATAAAAATAGGGTACATAGAGTATTGCGATAGAAAGGATATGGAGAGGGGAAGCTTATAGAAAGATTGGGGGATGAGAAATCCCATAAGTCCCACAGCAATTTCTTAAGAGAATTTTAGAGTTAAGCTACACCTATAGATACCCTCTTATGATACGGTTCGAGAAACCTTTGGTTTTTCAATCCATCATTCTGTATCAATAGGCCTGCCTAAAAAAGTTAATTAGGTTGAATAATTGGATAGTCATAGTATTTTTAGTAGTAGTTTTAGTAGTCATTTTATTAGTTTTTTTTATTAATCTTATGAATAAGGGTTGTAATTGTGTGGCAAAAGAGAAAGGTTGTGAATGAAACTGAGTCAAGTCGAGTTGGACACCAGACATAAAACCTGTCATAAGGCCCATCATATTTTGCTTCCTATTTAACTTGAAGAGCCTTTAAGATGGGTGGTGAGCATTGGATTTGACATAAAGCCAAACATTACCGGGCATCATCCTAGCCAAACAATGTATTCATTTAGGATTTTACCTATGCTTTGTTTCCTTTTGAGAGTAGGACTTGTTGTAGTATATAATTAGGTGTAGTTAGAGTTTTTGTAATTGATTCCTCTTTTATCAAATTTCAATGAAAATTTGAATGGTTGCTCCAATTATTGAGAATTTTCTCTTGATATTATCGAATTTTTGATTCATATTCTGGAGTTTGAACGAGATTCAACCCATTGTTCTTCTATGGGTTTCATTCATGAAACTAATCCTTCTTACACGCTTTCGCTACAACATCATGTGGTATTTGAGTAGACTTCTTCTGTGATGACCTTTGATGCACTTTGCCCTAACTATGATCATTTTAGCGCTAGCCTAGATCGCCTCAAGTCTACCATAAATTGTATCGAAATACATAAGGATTGTATGGTACATCTTCTCTATGATCTATATCTTGGACTTGAAGTGAAGGGTTACTTCAAGAGACCTATATGTCATAGATGTGCAATCGGGAGATTCACTCCTGACAACATTGGTGATCATGAAGTCTGCAAATTCTCATATTTGTCAGATCTATGGGAGTTGTTGATATGAGATCGCTCTGTTGAGTGTGTCTTTGTATCCCACATCGGGACTTTTATAAAGAAATATCTCCTCTTTGTAGTTATAAATATAGTCGACCTAAGTGAGTTTAAATGTGCTCAAGGCACCAGCCCAAGTGCCATATGCACCAACCCAACAGAGTTTTTTAGGGAGCTCACGCCCCAATCTAGGAGAGGTTTTGGTTTGGCATCAAACAAAAAAAGCAAGTCATGGGCCTTTGAACCATTAAGCATTTAGTGCTATTTAGGCACTTTTGTGTTTTCAATTTTAGGTGCCTTTTGGACTTAGGAATTATTTCCTACGGTTTTGTACTCTCTCTTTTGTACTCTCTTTCTGTTATAGTAAATTTGCTACTCCTTCGCCCGTAGATGTAGGTCAATTGGACCGAATCACGTAAATTTCCGTGTTTCTCTGTTTGGTTTATTTATTTTGTTATTGTCATTATTGAGTTGGTAAGAAATATACTATTTTCATTTATCAATTTTCTGGAACTTGACCTAACACGCTCAACATTAATATCAGATCCATCCAACTACAACAACCCGTTATAGTAAAACTTGAACCAAAAACACTGGAGCCCAAGTTGGAGGAGGAAGAGATGGAGAAATTCATTTGTGAACTTGATAGTGAAGAAGCCGAGTTTGTTCCATTTTTTCCTACTAATATGCAACAATCATAGACCTTATGGGATTGGACAAATTTGTAGACATGGAGATGAAATTTTCCCAGATGAGCCATCAACACCTTCAACCCGATAGATTTGTTGTCCAATAATTTGATGGATGTAGATGCTTTCCTAAGTCAAGAAATTATTATTCCTGTTGAAAAAATTACTATTGATAAGTCTTCTCTTGTCAAGATTTCTCCTATCAAGGCCACACATTTTCAATTCCTTATTGATTAGGGAAAAATAATGAAATTTGTGTTAACGATGGAAGATGGGGAAATTGTTGGGTTCGAGGTTTCCTTGAGATTGTTTGCAATTTCTTTTGTTGGTGACTAGGTGTTGGAGATCATATTATTGTTCGGGCCTTACAAGATTCGTGGGAGAATCATCGGCTTATTATCCCATCCTAGTGTTGGAATTCTCTATAGAACTCAAGGGCGAGTTCTTATTAAATGGGAGAGTATGATACAGTTCGAAGAATCCTTTATTTTTCAATCCATCATTCCATATCAACAGTGGTGCCTAGAAAGTTAATTAGGTTGAATAATTGGGTAGTCATAATATTTTTAGTAGTAGTTTTAGTAGTCTTTTTACTAGTTTTCTTATTAATTTTATAAATAAGGGTTGTAATTGTGTAGCAACAAGTGTCCATTTTACCTAATAATTTGTACATATTTTAATTTAATTATAGTTAATTTTGAGTTCCTAAGACAATGTAAGTGACTATTTTGACAATATTTGATATTCTTGAGTAATTTTGAGAAAACTTGTGAATTCATTCTGTTTTACTTGTTAAAGTTTATCATTTTTGGTAGGGATGAATGAGCAAGGACAATCCGAAACTAGTTATAAAAAGTCATCACCGGATTGAATGAGAATATATAGGGCCGGACAATGAATTTTGTATCAGATACCAAATCGGATACCCGCTAGAAAATTTTGCAAGAGAAAAAGTATTAAGTAATATACGGCATTCGATTGAGCGAGTCAAACAAGGCAATTGTGCCAGATACTCATCAGCGAGCTTTTTGAAGAAAAGTGTTTAGCAGTATATGGGGCTGAATAGTTAAATTCGTTTCGAATACAGCATCGTATACTTGAGCGAAAAAAATCTACAAGTTATGCAACTTGTACAACTTGCAGCCAGCTTTTCATCTTTCTTTTTTGTAGCACCCATGACGTTTTGGTAGTCTCTTTTTGGATCCAACACATCAACTTTTGTCAATTTTATGTCACTCTATTGCACCTTTTTTATTCTTCAAGACACAAAGAAAATTTTTGTGAAAGATTGGAGAAGATTTGAAAATTATAAATAGAGGAGCCTTTAGTCTTAGAAAGAGTTTTCAGTTTCTAGTTACTTTAGAGAGAGAAAGAACTTTGGAGCAAAAGAAAGAAACAAAAGGGGCAAAGAGGTTGTGTCTTGCCTGAATTCATAATTTTTTCTATTTCTCTTAATTTGTAGGATTAGTTTAGAACTTATGTTATGTATCCATTCTTATAAAAGCTAAGTAAAAAGAAAGATTGGGATGAAAAAGGGGCACAGTGGAAGGTTCTAGTGACAGGGGTCATTCTCTTTTTCAAAATTTTTATCCTATATTTAACTCTATATTTAGTGAATCTACTAGTTTGGATGCTATATTGTTGATGTTGTTTTAAAATTTATGCCTTGGGTATTTGGTTGAGTGTTATGTGTTGATTTCTTGATTATTTTAACATATTATTTTGATTAAGTTATTTAGCACTTTTGGTCTCAAAATCATGATTAATTGGTTACTGATTGTGATAATATCAAGGTGTTAGATTTGCAATAAAAATTAGAATTTGACACTAGTTTATTGAAGTGTTAAATATAGGAAGTATACTCATGAAAGTAGAGGTACACTTTTGTGACTTATTTTGTAGTAATTTAAGAAGTAAATGAGCTTGTAGTTAATTTCATAACCACAAAAGTATGTATGATTTAATTATAGGTATAGTTGGTATACCGACAAAAATGGGTATCACCTACATAAGAAAATTATGCCATAATACCAAAATTTTAATACTGATTTAGTCAAAAAATTACACAAATAAGAGTAGATAAGGATTCCAATGCCTGAGGAGCTTTCATTTGTATTTTTCTATCAATTAGTAGTTTAGATTTGTTTGTTTTAATTTGTTGATAGTTTAAATAATAGAGAAATTTTAGTAGTACCGGTAGTTGTCTATCTTTCGTGTAGGTTCAATCCTAATTACCTTATACTCGCTCATGACTTGTATACTTGTAAAAAATCACGTGTAGGGTAGTTTTGTAGATCATAAATTTAAAACTGAACTGTTGATTGAATTTTATTATTGTATGCATACCCTGCGCACATCATATTTTTGGTGTCGTTGCCCAGAATGATTTGTGGTAATATCAACGTGAAGAGTGATTTTGTGAGGCCCCGAAATTTTACTTGTCTTTATAACTTTTATTTGAACTTATTTACCTTAAATTCTTGGTTGCTTTAATGGTTCAATCATGATTTTTCTTCCATTATATTATTCAACTTGGTGCATGCTTAATTGGATGCATGTTAAGTTTCATAGTGCACGGTACTGGTGTAACCGACAAGTGAGATATGTACGATAAATTTGGTGGATTTCTTGGTTAAGAATCATACTAGATGTCTCTTCATATGATAAAAAAGAAGAATTAGGTACATTTCATGAAAACCTTAGTAGCTTGATGGGGAGATTTATGGTGAGTTTGATATATGCTTTTATATGGAAATATTAGTCATTTTATGGTGATTTTGGCAAGATTTTTGTTTAAGATACTTTGTTAAACCTTAATCTTCACATGTATCTTGAATTTGAGCCAAGGGAGTGAATTTTGTTGAGAAAAGATTCAATTTCTCAAGTTGTTAGAAAATTTGAAAATTTTCGCAGGAGACTCTGCGCAGTTTTGGAAAATTAACTATAATTTCGTATAGGAAAGTCGGAATTGAGTTCCGTTTGTTGCGTTTGAAACTAAACTCATAGCGCTTCTTACAGTATAAATTTAGAGTTTGATTCAATTTCTATAAATACTAGAAAATCGGCAAAGTTGACTGAAAGTTTTGCTCTGCACAAGTAAAACTAGGAATGTTATAGTAGCGTACGACTCAATTTGGACTAACTTATGAACTGAATTTCTTTGAGGTGTCTTCTAAAGATTATTAGTGTTTCAAGTCTTGTTTTTAACAAGCCAAGTTATATGAATTTTTGACATTTATAACTCAAGTTATGATTTTTTTAAAGGAATAGCGTAAGTTAGGGTTTTTTATGCATTTTGGTAGTGTGATCACTTGGTGAGGTGTGTGTACTAAATTTGGTGGATAAGAGTGGGTATTAAGTAAGAGAAAATATGTTATTAGAAGTGCTAAAAATAAGTTAGTGAATCATAAGTTAAAACAAAAGTACGAGAGAGTTAAGAAAGTAGCCTTGAACCGACGTGCGCCGTTTGTTATCGGTTGAGTACCCCATTTGACCAATACTTTCTTACCCTAATCTCCTTGTTCTTATTTCATTTAATCCTCCATTAATCTCACCCTAAAGCTGGCCGAAATTGTTGACTAAGAAAAGGAAAGAAAAGAAAAAAAAACGTGGTTGCCAAGTGCTGGCAATCCAAGATAAGTTTGACCAAAGTAACTTTCTTTCCTTCTTATCTTTCTTTTGGCCAATTTTCCTCCATTTCTTCTTGTCATGGCCGAACCATTAGGAGAGAAAAGAGAGGAGAAAAACTTCCATTTCCATCTTGATTTTTCCCTTGTTTAAATTAGAATCACAAAACTAAACCTAACAAACTTGCACCAAGGAAGCAAGGAAACTTGTAGCAGGGAGTTTTTGGAGAGGAAGCCTTGGTTTCTTCATTTTCTTCAAGGGGTGAAGGTATAAGATGAACAACTTTCTTTCTCTTTCTTATTCTTGGAAAATATGGTGAAGATGACTTGAAACTTGGAATTTTATGGATGATAATCTAGATTTGGTGAAAATTAGTGAAAAATCAGCCTAGGGTTTATGATTTTTCAACCTTGATTTATGTTGTTTATCCATGATATGTTGGTATTGAGTTTGGTTATGGACTTGTGTGATGATTGGTGGCCTTATTGTGACATTTTAGCTTTTAAATAGAAAATTCCAGTTTTATTAGAGATTTTCCAGTTTTGATATTATGATGTATATATGCTAGAAGTGAGTTTTAATTGGAAGGTTTATGGCCTAGATTAAGAGCTGCTTTTATCTTATTACTTGTGGTGTTGATTTGGGGCTGATTTGGGATGAAATTTTAGCCTTGAAATGGCTGGAAAATTAGGTAAACACAAAGGAAATGCTAGCCGTTTTTCCTCTCGTGAGATAAGTGAGTGAAAGCGAAAATAGGGATGTGACTTGTACTCGATTCGGGACTTAGTTATGTAGGGATGCTTAGGTTGACCTTGTGGGTGACTTATAAGCTAAAATTTTAGTCAAAAGTGTATATTTTTCAAAGACAAAGTAACAACCACTTTAAATAAGATTTCCTAGTTTCTTATACCAAGTTTCTTATACCTAGTTTCTATTCGAGTTTTCAACCTTATCATTTAAAATTATATTTGTCAAAATAAGTTATCATTTAAAGTTAATGTAAAACAAAAGATTATTTAAAATTTATCCTATCCTATTATAAAGAACAAGATTATTATTTTTGCTGAATGCAATGTATATTTTTCTGTGTCAATTTTATTTTGATTTGTTCATGTTCAAATATTTAGTAATATTTGACTTTATGTTTATTCATGTTTTTATTGTCATTTAAAGTTATACAATTGAACTAACATTGCCACTTAATATATTCCAAGGAAAGAGACTCATGTGCTTTGTAAAGAAAGCAACTCCAACAGAAAAAGCAATCAAAAGAACAACTTTTACCTTTGTCACAAGCTATGAAGCTGAACAAAGTCCCAACTGGCTAGCAGACTTAAATGAACCTTCACAATGATTATGCATAAAATTAGTTTCCAACAATATAATGCTTATGTGCTTCATAACTGAACTACTTGTGTTTTAATTTAATTATCTTGTTTCTATTTATCGTTTGTGTTAATGTACTTCGACTTAGCTGCTTTGACTTGCGACCTACATGTGTTTTTAATTTTGTTATCTTGTATTTGTCTATCATTTATGTTAATGTACTTCAATTTAATCTCTTTTGCCTTGAAAAGCAAATTTACTGATAAACTATAAATCCAATTCATATATAGATGTCCCTCTATCAAGCACAAAAAACTTCTGCAAAAATGCTAACCATTATTAATACTACTGTTTTTCAATTTCTCTGCGTATATTTGCTGTACAAATTATACATATAATTTTAAAACAAAAAAGTATATAAATATATTATTAATTTGTACTCTAAATTAAATTTGTAAAATGAAAAATGTAGACAATTATAAATCTAGTGACAATGACAAAAAAATGTATATTTGAAAGCTATCATTAAAAGAGGAAAAAAAAGCATCTTAATGAAATGTAATAAATACATATATATTTTTCTCATCAAATTTGCATGCTATACTTGGTGGTAATTTCAGTTAGCATTAATGACTCATGTTTTAATTAAATATTAATGTATTAATCACTCAAAAGAAAATTGACAAAAAAATGACAAAGTTCATTTGTTCAAATTTAAATACTGATATCCAATTTCTCTCCATTTCAGTAATATACATACTTTACATATACTTTCACACATGATACTCTACTAACAAACATTTCATCAAATTTTACTAACCTTAAACGATTCAAGGCGGGCACATCAACCCTTACTAGTAAAAGTTAATAAAAGTTTCAATTGAAGTTGTTTCTTAAGCTTGATAATAAACTTGTAACTGTCTGGTGCATAAGTAGAGGTGGCAAATCAACCCACTTAACTAAATTTACCCATACCCGCCCATGAATAGATGGGTATGGGTATCTTAAATTTTTGTATATGGGTATAAATGGGTTACCCAATAATACCTATTTATTAAATGGGTATTATTGGGTAACCCATCAAACCCAATTAACCCATTTAGAATTCTCTTCCCCTAAATCTCTTCTTTTCCCCACCCATTTTTTTTTTCAAATTTTTCATTTTGTCATGATGTTAACTACTTTTGTTTCATTATTATTATTATTTGTTGGTTTTATTTTATTATTTTATTTTCTCTTAGTTTGTTAACTTGCTCATTTTTCGGCATTACCAATTTATGATAAATTTGAGCCTCTTTTCTTATCTTTCTAAAATGAAATTTTAAATTTATATATGGAAAAAATGTTAGGGGTTCAAAATTTTTGGATTAAATTTTTATATTAACTTTTATAGTACTTAGTTCAAATTTTTATATTCTTATTATTCAATTATTAAATAATATGTAATTTTGTGAAATAGAGTATAAATGAAAAAAAATTGGTAATTAGGCTTATTGAACATTATAAGTAAATATTTAAAACTAATGATGGGTACAAAGAGTGGTATAAATTGATAACTTAGTTTGCAAAAATGAATTTAAATGAATTTACAAAAAATTAAAATAAATGGGTTATAAATGAGTAATTGGGTTACCCAATTCATTTTTTGACTTACCCATTTATACCCATCTAATTAAATGGGTATAAATGGATTGACTCACCTATACCCATTACCCATTTTACCCAACCCAAACCCGTCCAAATCACCCATTTTGACACCTCTATGCATAAGTATACTATTCGGTCATTGAGTTGGGTGGTTTTCAGTGTATACTGTTCTATATACATATAATGTTGATTTCAATTTCGAATACTTTAAACTCAATGAATATGCCAAAGAAAGAACATTTGTAAGTCTGAAATCAATCATATTTTACATGATTCAAGTATTGAATGTTTCAAGATTATCGAGAATTCCTAGAAAAGAATGCCAATATGTTACCATAAATCTAATCATGCTGTATAAGATTAATCCACCTCGTTGGCTACAATTGTGAGTTGCTGTGTTCATTGCATATTCTTCTTGTTTGGGCAAAATAAAGAATCCTCTTTTGCCCCATCTTTGCCTCTTTACACCCTAAACGCGTATGTTGTTTCCTTTTTAAAACCCTAAAAGTGCATTGCTAACAAATACTTTACAATGTTAATGACAGGTAATTATTGTAACGCATTTGCAATGAACTCTAAAGGCATCCATTGAAATTACCATCTCAATTCTGAAACCATATAGTGGCGAATTTTTAGAAATATTGTTAAATTAAAAAAAATCTCAATTTTGGCGTTGTGCAGAGCTATTTTCTCCACTTAGAATCGCTGCATTTTGAAAATTATTGCGACAACAAAGTATACTTTTCATTTCCTTTTCTTGTTTTAAAAGGATATTTTTCAGAAAATTTCATGGTCGCCACATGTGACGACTGTGAAATATGTTTTTTTATTGTCATGAAATTGTCGCCGCATTAATCACTAATGCGGCGACCTTTTTTGGTCTAGTGATATTCACCAAGTTCTTTATTTTACTTTTTCGGTCTAGGAATCTTGACCAGACAACGATCTCAAACAAGTACTTTATTTGCAAGCATGGATCAATTTCTTGATAAAAGCATTTCTAAATTGATCCCGGTCTCTGTTTTGTGCAAGCCAAGAATTTTCAAGTCTCTATTTTTCATTCAAGTTATTATTTCAGAAGTTTAGATTAACTATTTAATGTACAAAATACGAATTAGCTCAGCTTTGATTAATCCTACTCTAATAGCATGTTTTCAGTTGCCACAAGAGCATGTATATTTTGACATTGATATTCGACTATCTTAAAATTGTGACTATTTAATATTTTACCATTGCTTTGAGCAAGAGGTTTTAAGCACAAGAAATAATGGGTGATAGAGTGTAAAGGATGGTAAATAATTTTAAATGGAATTAGTTGGTAATGTTTCAGTTTTCATTTTAATTACTAACATTTTTGAATCGGTTGGTAACATTTCATTTTATATTTTTATATTCCTTTAATCAATTTTTGTAAAAACATTTTTTAATCTGAAACTCTTATATGGGGCTTTTTTTTTTTGACCTTTTTAGGTAAATCATGACTAAAATCTGATACACAAATATTGATTCTCTTCAGGAAATGCACATACGTATACTAATCTAACAATTATTCATTTGAATGACTTCTTAAAGTTTTCTTAATTTACTAAGAATAATTTTGTGGATAGTTCTTAGATGCTAAATTAAACGTGTTGCTCTCTACTATTAATTAGCCTCAGCTAAGATTAATGGTAGATATTAATCTTTGTTATGCATAATTTCAAGAAAAGAAGCTCGTTCACACGAAACAATCTTTACAAGAAAAGAAGTTACAATGAAAATGATGAAATCACCATAATGAGAACGATGAAATCACGATGAAAAGGCCTTTTGACCCAAATCTATTCTAGAGTAATAGGTAAAAAGAAAGTTTTGCTGCTTCTAATTAATCCTCACCATTCATCTTAAATCATTATCATTAACGTTACAATATAACTCAAAATTACAGTTGAAATTAAAAACAAAACTAATAAAAGTAGAAAAGTTACAGCGCAATAATTAAATACAAAATTCATCACCGTAATTTCATATTTTCGTCTTAACTATACAAACTCTCATTGCCATATGCACTGTAATATCAAATGGTAAATCATAGTAATTTTTCCAAATCAGTAAGAACATAGGGTGGCATTTC
Source organism: Coffea eugenioides (assembly GCF_003713205.1). Classification (NCBI taxonomy): domain Eukaryota; kingdom Viridiplantae; phylum Streptophyta; class Magnoliopsida; order Gentianales; family Rubiaceae; genus Coffea; species Coffea eugenioides. Next base: position 15,699,176 of record NC_040041.1, read on the forward strand.
TTGTATTAATAACAACAATTATAATTCAGTAATATCGAGTTCGATAACTACATGCATCCCTCTCGCCTTTACAAGATAGCAATTAAATAAGAGATAATTTCACAAACCATTCCTAAGGTTTGATTTAATATCCCTTAGTACTTCTATAATTTCAAAAATCTCTCTTATTTCTTCTATCATATTAGATTGATAAAACAAAATGTGTGATAAATTATCGATATTACCATACTAAAAACCCCAAAATGAATAACTAAAATTTACACAAGGTGTGACGATGTTACAAATGGAAGTAAATTGTTATCTCTCCACTGCTTTGAATTTTTTAACGCACGAGGGGTGACAATCAAGGGGAGGTTAGAGGGATTTTTTTTTTAAAACCACTAGGGTATTAAGTGATATTAAGGCAAACCCTCAGGGACGTTTCTGAAATTATCCCTTAAAAAAATTTAAAAAAAAAATTGGTTAACGTCCGATACTGTGACGACGTCGAAACTGAGAAAAAGCGATAAACGTGCATTTGCCTGAAGTTAGCTCTGAAAATACAATTCAACAACCCAGCTTCAGATTTTGCACGAAAAACCCGTGATTAATTCATTTCAGACCAGAAGACGATGATGATGATGATGAAGAGAAGAGCTTCTTCTGCGGTGATTGCTTCCATTGCTCAGTCTGAGGAAGCAGCTGCTTCGTTAGGTACTGCTGCTACAGTTGGTTGTACTGCTCTTGCTTTATTTCTCTCTGCATTCCCAAGCCCTAAACCTCAATTAGCTTTTTACTCTGCTAGTAGCAGTAAAATTAGGTCGTCTTCTGGAAAAGCTCTGAAATTACAATCGGAATTGAGGAATGATATTATTAATATAAACAGTCTTGATGATGCTCTGAGCTTATACAAGCAGATGGCTCGGATGAGTCCTCTGCCTTCCGTTATTGATTTCACTCAATTGCTGGACCGTATTGTTAAGATGAAGAATCATTATTCTTCAGTTATTTCCCTTTTTAGAGATATGTGTGTCAAGGGCATTCCTATTGATGAGTTCACCCTTACTATAGTGATTAATTGTTACTGCCTCGAGGGCCGAGTGGATTTGGGGTTTACTGTGTTGGCTGGCTTCTTTAAGCGTGGCATTATGCCCAGTGTATTCACATTCAATACTCTACTCAAAGGACTCTTTCAAGAACATAAGGTTCCCCAGGCACAAGAATTGTTCAAAAAGATAATATATGAAAAGCTTTGTGAGCCCGATGAAGTTACATTTGGGATTGTGATACATGAACTTTGTGAAGAGGGAAACACTCGAACAGCCATTGACTTGCTCAGAGCATTGGAAAAACAAGGAAGATTTTGTAAACCTAATACAGTTATGTACAACGCTATCATTGACACCTTGTGCAAGGATAAAATGGTCGATGAAGCTCTTGCCCTCTTCCAGGAGATGATTGAAAAGAGCATACCCCCAGATGTTGTCACTTACAGTTCTTTGATTCAGGGTTTGTGCAATTTAAGCAAATGGAAGGAGGTTAAAGAGCTTTTCTCTGAGATGAAGGGTTATAAAATTGTTCCAGATGTTTTTACTTTTAGTATAGTGGTGGATGCTCTGTGCAAGGAAGGATATGCAGAAGATGCTGAAGAGGTGGTGCGTATCATGATTCAGCAAGGTCAGAATCCCGACCTCGTCACATACAATTCCTTAATGGATGGGTACTGTTTACTGCACCGAATAGATGAAGCAAGGAGAGTTTTTGATATGATGGTTGCTGGCAGCCTTACTCCTAATCTCCATAGCTATGCTATTCTAATAAATGCCTATTTCACGGCATGAAGTTCGGGGATGCGGGATATAGAGGACCTTCACATTAGTTGCAACTTTTTGATCCTGCTAATGTTTGGCCCCTAAACTTTAATTTGCTGGAACTAACATTGTTTGAGTTCACTTTTGAACTGGGCTTTGGAGGAGCTATGTTGGTCATATTTTGTGGAATCTCTCAAAGATCTTGAGTCCTGGTGAAGAAGCCAAAGTCCCTTGGAAAGTCCAATTGATAAGTGTTGCAGTTTACAGAAATCTGCTGCTGTTAATTGGATTGCTAACACTTCTTCTGAGAGGCTTCTTGTTTATCCTTTCATGGAGAACCTCTATGTGGCATATCACTTTAGAGGTAACTTGTGCAGGCCTGTTTCTTCTTTTTCAATGGGTTTTGGTACTTTGGCTTGAATGTAATGTTTGAATTTATTGAAACATGAAATGAAACTACATCTGAAAATATAGTTTGTGATTTTGAAATTACAGAAAAAGTTTCAGACTTTTATAATTTGGAGGATTTTCTTTTAAATAGGATAAAATTGTTACTTTCATTTCAATTTCTAAATGGAACCAAGCAGCCAATTTACAAGTGTAAAAACTTTTTAGACCATTGTCACGCGTTCGATTTGAACTTTGAGGCCCCATGGATAGTTGTGGTTACATATGAATGCTTGTTATAATTATTTATATTTGTTTAATCAGTTTTCAGTCAATCTTTAGCTTGGAGGGAGTAAAAAGAGGGTGAGTAATGAATACTCAAGGTTGCTATTCTTCTGTTTATACCATATCATATCTGCATTTTATTGCACTAAGATTTTTTTTTGCCTTTAGCTTTTGATTTGTAAGTAATTTCTGAACACTAGAACCAACACTAGTGGAGTGATGAGTCATACAACTACAGAGTACATGGAACAGAGCCTGTCAAGTGTTGTTTCACTGAAGCTAAGAGGCCAACGTGGAGTAGACAATTAAGTGGCCTCTGCATATATGACGGGTGAAGCAGAGCTCGCTATTCTCTGCTGGTGGGGCGCCAATACCCCTCTGGAAAAGCATGAGCTATTTAGACCAAAGAGCATGAGCTTTTGGTAAGAACAAGGATGCAGAACTTTGAAAGCAATATATATGCACAATTAAGTTTTTTCCATGATAAATAAACAAATTGCATTAGATCCTCTTCAGGTTTGACTTTTTATCTCCTTTTTCTTTAATATACAGTACTCCTCCGTAATGATGTGGGAAGCAATGACATAAGTAAAAGGTATGAGCAGGATGAATTGACGGTAGTGACGCTAAAAGTTGGGGGGAGAGAAGAGGGAAGAGGGCCCCTGTTTTGTACAAGTTGTTGCAATGTAACATTCGCAACCTCTTTGAAAGCAAATATTAAGCCATTGCTTGAAGTAATATTGGTGTACTAAAAGTTGTGGCTTGCATTCTAGAATTGAAAATAACCTAGACTTTGCCCTACATTATGTGCTTTTACCTTGATGCTTACATTCTGTTGAGCTGCTATTGATTTTCCAGCAACGATCAAACCTTATTGCTGATCCTTCATATCTGGTTCTTCTTGTCTTTGCAGGCTTTTATATTTTGCAAAGCTGTTTTGGAAGTTATTTGATGCGAACCCGCTCGAAGGTATGAACTCGTATCCCACCAAACCTTAGACCTAGACGAAGAATCAAGTTGATTTGCAGACCCTTCTAAATCACGAAGCTATGAACTAAGAATCAAGTTGATTTGCAGACCCTTAAAACATGTTTTGGCCATAATGAAATTTTGAAATACTTTGATTGTTTTTATCATGATTATCTTAGCCCTACAGGGATCATTTCTTAACTCGTGTGCCTGTAAAGATAGTCCTTTTATTGATAATGAACATTGTCATAAAATCTGGACTTTATTTATATAATAGCTGTCTCTGTATTAACTTGGTCAATCACAATCTAGTCATTGCATAAGCATTTCTGAAGGCACCAACTTAATAATGCCAACTAGGGGCTTGCTTTTTTTTTTTTTTTTTAACATAATTGGTCAGTGACCAACATTTGAGATCTTACTAAAACACATCGACTAGTTGAATTAAACCATTTTGAAGTCCAACTAAAATAGTGCTTTAGACCAAGCAATGTTGATCCGAACTTTAGTAAAAATTGCTCATAGATGAAAGGTCTACTTCATGATTCACAAATCAACTTGAAAACCCAAACATAATTCAGTCTTTGAGGATCAGTTATCCCATTTGTAACCAACTTCAAACTTAACCAATATGGTTTACATGCCACAGTATTATTTCTCCCAAGTAAACAATCAATATATCAGTCACTTTTACGTAAAGATTCCCCTTGATTACAGCCAACATAGGATTAAGTAGGTAAGTCACAGTTGACTAACTCAAAACCAGAAACACACGGGTTTTTTTTTTTTTTGGCATCCATCCATGAAGATTTAAAAGCCTATGTATCGAGAAACTAAACGACGGAGGGCCAAAACATAGATTAGCTAAAATATCTCAAAATCAAAGACCCTTGTTTCGGTCCAATTCCTGATAGCCAACTCCGAGATTGTTAAACCCCAATTTAAGATTCCAGGTCACCTTTCCATGTTCTTCGGCCACCATTGATGGTAATCACTGAATTAAGTTTTCTTGGAACATCAAGAACGACACCATTATCTAGAGCAAGCTATCTGTTTTATGTTTCCTCAAGCATTCGGGCGTTAATTTGATCAATTTGTAGTGGAATAAAGAGTGAGGTGTATGGGTCTGGTGGCCTAAGGCCAGCCATGGCCGGAACAGGTCTAGGGAGCTAGATTGCAGATCTAGTATTAACTAGAATCATCATGCCATGTCATGGAGTCATACATAAGAAAAGCTAGTTGTAGTTTTCTTCATTTCTTTCTCACATTTGTTATAGTTTCTATGGGGAAAGAAGTGGATGTGTCGTTGATTAGGCTAGTTGTCAAGCATAGTTATCCTAGGTTGCCAATTACTAATGGAATTTGTATCCTTATTTGCCCACTAATCAGAATTAATCACCCACTAATTTAGACACCACTATCACATTATTACAGAGTTAGTTAATTAACAATAAAATTCTTGATAATCCTAATTATTTATTTTGTTAACTTAAAATTATATTAGACATTTGAGTAATAATGATAACAATTGGATAAAAATACGGGGTTTCACAGATTCTTTTGCAAGAAATGTACATACATATCCGAATCTAACAATTATCCATTTGAATGACTTCTTAAAGTTTTCTTAATTTACTAAGAATAATTTTGTGGACATTTCTTAGATGCTAAATAAAACGTGTTGCTCTCTACTATTAATTAGCCTCAGCTAAGATTAATGGTAGATATTAATCTTTGTTATGCATAATTTCAAGAAAAGAAGTTACAATGAGAATGATGAAATCACAATGAGAAGACACAGATAGGCCATTATTCTATCATTTCAATATAATTCCCTTCATTTGTACAAGGCAACTGTTGCTACTCGTTTGAATCGTTGACATGTCTGTCGCCGCATCCAAATATTATAGTAATATACAAACAAAATAACCTCAAAAATACCAAAAATAATTTCAAAAATACAAACACAACAAAAACAACCTCAAAAATATAAAAACAACTTCAAAAACACTAAAAACATAAAAAAAAAAAAAAAAAATCTTAAAAAAACCAAAAGGTTTCTGATTTTTTTTAACCCAATAGGGTATTAAGTGATATTAAGGGCCAAGGTTTCTGAAATTATCCCTTAAAAGACAATTAAAAAAAAATTGGTTTCGGTCCGACACTGTGACTTGATTGGGCTTCAACGTCCGACACTGTGACGACGTCAAAATTGAGAAAGCGATAAAATGTTGCCTGAGTTACCTCTGAAAATACAATTCAACAACCCAGCTTCAGATTTGGCATGAAAATTCCCAGTAATTAATCCATTTCAGACCAGAAGATGATGATGAAGAGAAGAGCTTCTTCTGCGGTGATTGTTTCCATCGCTGAGTCTCAGGCAGCAGCTGCTTCGTTAGGTACTTCTGCTGCAGTTATTTGTACTACTCTTGCTTCATTTCTCTCTGCATTCCCAAACCCTAAACCCCAATTAGCTTTTTACTCTGCCAGTAGTAGTAAATTTAGGTCGTCTTCTGGAAAAGCTTTGAAATTACAATCCGAATTGAGGAATGATATTATTAATATAAACAGTCTTGATGATGCTCTGAGCTCATACAAGCAGATGGCTCGGATGAGTCCTCTGCCTTCCGTTATTGATTTCACTCAACTGCTGAACCGTATTGTTAAGATGAAGAATCATTATTCTTCAGTTATTTCCCTTTTTAGAGATATGTGTGTCAAGGGCATTCCTGTTAATGAGTACACCCTTACTATAGTGATTAATTGTTACTGCCTCGTGGGCCGAGTGGATTTGGGGTTTACTATGTTGGCTGGCTTCTTTAAGCGTGGTATTATGCCCAGTGTATTCACTTTCAATTCTCTACTCAAAGGACTCTTTCAAGAACATAAGGTTCCCCAGGCACAAGAATTGTTCAAAAAGATAATATATGAAAAGCTTTGTGAGCCGGATGAATTTACATTTGGGATTGTGATACATGGACTTTGTGAAGAGGGAAACACTCGAACAGCCATCGACTTGCTCAGAGCACTGGAAAAACAAGGAAGATCTTGTAAACCTAATACAGTTGTGTACAGCACTATCATTGACAGCTTGTGCAAGGATAAAATGGTCGATGAAGCTCTTGCCCTCTTCCAGGAGATGATTGAAAAGAGCATACCCCCAAATATTGTCACTTACAATTCTTTGATTCAGGGTTTGTGCAATTTAAGCAAATGGAAAGAGGTTAAAGAGCTCTTCTCTGAGATGAAGGATTATAAAATTGTTCTAGATGTCTCTACTTTTAATATAGTGGTGGATGCACTGTGCAAGGAAGGACATATAGAAGATGCTGAACAGGTAGTAAGTGTCATGATTCAGCGAGGTCAGAATCCCGACCCTGTCACCTACAATTCCTTAATGGATGGATACTGTTTACAGCGCCGAATAGATGAAGCAAAGAGAGTTTTTGATACAATGGTTGCTGGCAGCCTTACTCCTACTCTCCGTAGCTACGGTATTCTACTAAATGCCTATTTCAAGAACAGGAAAGTGGAAGCAGCCATGAATCTCTTCCATGAGATTCGACATAAAGGTTTAACTCCTGATATCGCTGTTTATAACACTGTTCTGCAGGGGTTATTTAGTGCAGGAAGGTACCTTAGTGCACAAAAAATTTTTGATGAGATGCAAGCTGCTGGCATGAAGCCTGATTTTTACACTTACTGTGTGGTGTTGGATGGATTATGCAAGACTAGACATGTTGACGAAGCATTGCAATTATTCCACACAATGGAAGCAGATGGAATAGATCTTTGTATAAGAATGTACAATATTATCCTGGATGGATTGTGCAAAAGCAGTAGGCTCGATAGTGCTCGAGATCTTTTCAATAAGCTCTCCCTCAAAGGATTGGACCCTGATGTCAAAACATACACCATAATGATTGCTGGCCTGCTTTCGGAAGGCTTCATCACTGAAGCTAAAGAGCTTTTTGAGAAAATGGAAGAGAGTGGTTGCCAGGCAGATAGTGTTATGTACAATGTAATTCTGCAGGAACTCCTTAAAGGGGGCCATTATGATGACGCAATAGTCTATCACGAAGAAATGGTTCGTAAAGGTTTCTTGATGGATTCAGCTACTTTTTCCATTTTGCTTGATTCATCTGCTGGAAAACAGAACAATCCTTCTCTACTTATGTCGATGCTGAAGATTGATCCAGACAGCATGAAGTTCAGGGATGCGGGATATAGACAAACTTCACATTAGTTGCAACTTGTTGATCCAGCTAATGTTTGGCCTCTAAACTATAATTTGCTGGAACTAACATTATTTGAGTTCACTTTTGAACTGGGCTTTGGAGGAGCTATGTTGGTCATATTTTGTGGAATCTCTCAAAGATCTTGAGTCCTGGTGAAGAAGCCACAGTCCCTCGGAAAGTTCAATTGATAAGTGTTGCAGTTTGCAGAAATCTGCTGCTGTTAATTGGATTGCTAACACTTCTTCTGAGAGACTTCTTGTTTATCCTTTCATGGAGAACCTCTATGTGGCATATCACTTTAGAGGTAACTTGTGCAGGCCTTTTTCTTCTTTTTCGATGGGTTTTGGTACTTTGGCTTGCATGTAATGTTTGAATTTATTGGAAACATGAAATGAAACTACATCTGAAAATATAGTTTGTGATTTTGAAATTACAGAAAAGTTTCAGACTTTTATAATTTGGAGGATTTTCTTTTAAGTAGGATAAAATTTTTACTTTCATTTCAATTTCTAAATGGAACCAAGCACCCAATTTACAAGCGTAAAAACTTTTTAGACCATTGTCTTGCTTTCGATTTGAACTTTGAGGCCCCATGGATGGTTGTGGTTACATATGAATGCTTGTTATAATTACTTATATTTGTGCAATCAGTTTTCAGTCAATCTTTAGCTTGGAGGGAGTAAAAAGAGGGTGAGTAATTAATACTTAAGGTTGCTATTCTTCTGTATATACCATATCATATCTGCAATTTATTGCACTATGAATATTTTCTTTTTGTTCCCTTTGCTTTTGATTTGTAAGTAATTTCTGAATGCTAGAACCAACCATAGTGGAGCCATCCAGCTACAAAGAACATGGAATATAGCCAGTCAAGTGTTGTTTCAGTGAAGCTAAGAGGCCAAGGTGCAGCAGACAATTAAGTGACCTCTGCATATAAGACTGGTGAAGCAGAGCCTGCTATTCTCCACTGGAGGGGAGCGAAAACACCTCTAAGAAAGCATGAGCTATATAGCCTCCACCAAAGAGCGTGAGCTTTTGGTAAGCTCGAGGACGCAGAACCATGAAAGCAATATATACACAATTAAGGTTTTTCCATGATAAATAAGCAGATTATTAGATCTTCTTCAGTTTTTCATTTTATTTTGTCTCCTTTTTCTTTAATGTACGATACTTCTCTGTAATGATGAAGTGATGATGGCAAAAGTAAAAGGTATGAGCAAGATGAACTGACGGTAGGGAGGAGGTAAAATTTTGGGGGAGAGAAGAAAGAAGAGGCCCCCATTTTTGTACAGGATGTTGCAATGTACCATTCGCAACCTCTTTGAAAGCAATATTAAGCCATTGCTTGAAGTAATATTAGTGTGTTAAAAGGCGGGGATTGCATTTCTACTCTTCTAACACATATGGTTTTGCTTTCACTTTTCAGTAGTGAAACCAGTTTATACAAAAATAATAGATTATAGACCATTGCATTTGCATTTCTTTCCTCCATCTTTCTCAGTTCTGTCTTTGTAATCCTTGTCTTGGTGAGAATCTATGTTTTGTGTGATTTTGAAAGCTGTCTTCTCATTATTAAAAATAGTTTGGGAGTTTATTCTTTTTATTTTTACAGGGAGAGTGCTATATTATATCATGGTGTTTGGATTCATTTCTCTGGTTCTTTTTTTTTTTTTTTTTAAAAAAAATAGCAGTCAACAAATTTCCTCGTGAATTGGGAAGATTAGATTCAGATGAAAGGGATAGTTGCATGGTTTCCCTGCACTCCGCCGGTTTTGTCTTTCCCTGAATTTTGGCGAAGATACTGCATTTTTTGAAAGAAGCTGAAATTTCGACATATTTTGCATTTTTTAGAATTAAAGCTCAAATATATTGCAGTCTGGAGGTTGTAATGACTCGAAGGCCAGGGATGGTGAAACTCTGATACAACTTGAAGAAACCTATTAATTCTCCTCCAAGAATTATTCAAGAAGCTAATAAGTTTGTGTGGAGAAGTAGCATCTTCCAGAACTTATGCTTGGATAGTTGTTAGGGATTAAGTGTGGAAGAAAATGATTGAGTATACTATATTTTTCTTTTTTACTTTTGTACAAAAGGGTAATTTAGGGTTTTTGTGAGAAAATCTTTCTTATTGGACCTATATTGTTAACAGTAAAAGTATGGGAGGTATATGTAATTTTTAAAATTTAAGGGGAGCTTTTTATAATTGTTAAAAATTTCAGGGGAGGTTTATAAAATTATTCCAATTCTAAAAGGATATGTGTGGCACAAACTTTCATTTGAAGTTAGCTAAAAAAAAAAAAAACTTTTTATCTCAACTATCAAGTACCAATCATATCATTCACTTTCTTTGGTTCCAACTCCCTAGTTTTCTTTTCCTCCTCCTGTCCCCCATTTCCTCCCCCTTCCCCCCCAACCTCAACTGAGAGCCACTCTTCGTTCCACAACCAAGCTAGCTGCTCTTCCTCTTGATCACTTCATTTGATTCAGAGATTGCACCAAAATTAGTTAATCATCTGGGTCCGCCATGGATCGTTGCAACTCTTTTCTAAACTTTTCACCAACTTTAGGAGATCATCAAAATCAAGTTCTAAACAATTACTTATTATTATTATTTTGAATTTATTTGCAAATATATTTCTAGAGCATGAGGCTATTACTATTCTAAAGAAATTTGAAAGCTAATTAGTTAATGTAATAACTAGTAAATGGATTATTTGATAAATATTTTAACTTGTGAAATGGTGCTTTTATGGATTTATAATTTATTTTTTATTTGCATTGATTAGTTTCTTATGTTGGAGTTAATGTAATGATGAATAGAGGGCCATTTGACATATTTTAACTTTCAAATTATTCTTGTATGGATCCTTTTGTTTAATTAACTTGATTAGGTTCATATGTTGGGATTAATGATTTGATCCAGTAATGAATAAATAAGTCATTTTATAAAAAACTTTAACTTGTGAAATAGTTCTTGGATAGATTTTATTGTCTATTTAATATTTTAATTTGATTAGTGTCTTACATATTGATTTTAATTTCTTTTAAAATTTGATTAATATTTTAATCGGTTATGAAATAGAATGGGAGATACTTGGATGAGTGATTATTTAGTTACTTTCATTGAGAAAAATATATTTCGTGAAGTTCAAAAAGAGAAAGTTGTAAACCATTATCAAAATATGAAAACTCATCGTGAGTAATTGTAAATGGTTTAGTTTGCTTTTTGAAATAAAATTATTGAGTTTGTCTTTTTATGTTTTTCATGGAATATATGCATCATTTGTACCTATTAGTGAATTTTTTTTTTGCTTAAAAAACTAAAAAAAATAGTAGGTAAAAAATTGTAATATTGTTTTTGCCCCCACTGAAAATTTTTTTTGACTCCACCACCAGAGCAAAGTGTTAGTACCATGCTAACAAATGGATACCGACATGATTTTATAATATTTTAGGTTACTTCATCAAACATGCTTTTTGAACATTTTTTAAAATTGTCGAGAAATCTTACGTTTGGTTTTGGAAATATCATGCATTTGTTTGCTACTTTCAAACTAAAAGTCGTTTCAGTCAACATAATCTTCTGAAGATAATAGTTTCGCATGACAATTATTCTTATCAATGATTTTTGCACATTCTATGTGTTTGCTTTATGAATAAGAAACTAGCTATGCTGTTAAAAGTTCTTTTAATTTGAATTAAAAAAAAAAGCCCTAAAAAAAGAAGAAAGCTTAATATAGTTAATTTTGAGAATAACTTTGAAAAAGCTATAATAGTTGCAACTTAAAGTGACACAGAAAGTGTATGCCGTGTAATATACTCCTATTTTATTCATAGTATCATCAGTCAAATTGCTATATACATTTCGGGATAATTTCAGAAACCTCCCCTAAGGTTTCTGACTATTTCAGTAGGCTTCCTCCAAGTTTTAAAAATTATATTAACCTTTCTTGAGATTTATTATCTTGTAACATCTAGATCTAACTAATAATTAAAAAATGATATTAGAAGAGAGAAAATAATATTATTATGCCATTGCCCCTCATCTATTAAATTGTTTAATTAATCTAATACTAACCCATACATTAAAGAAAATACTAAAAAATGTTGTTTATTATCAAAGATTAAATCACATATGACATCAAAAATAATATATCATTATATATGTTTTATTTAATGTAAGATTCAAATTGCTTTTTTCAGTTATAAATCCATTGACAAACATGAAAAAATCTGTAATCAAAATATTACAAAGAACGAACTTTAATATCATAAAAATCATAGCAGCTAACTTTAATGTGTTGACAAGAATATTTATGATATTAAATTTGTTCTCTATAATATTTTGGTTACAAATTTTTTGATTATTTGTTGTTGATCATAGTTGACAATGGGTATATAACTAAAAAGAGTAATTTGGATCTTGTATTAAATGAAAAATATAAAATAATATACTATTTTTTGATGTTATATGCAACTTGATTCCTAATGATAAACAACAAATTTTAATATTTTTCTTTAATGTGTGGGATGCTATTAAATTAATTAAATAATGTAGTAGATAAGAGGCAATGATGAAATTACATTATTTTTAGTATTGATTGGGTTTAAATGTTACAAGATAATTAACCTCAAGAGAGGTTAGTGTAATTTTCGAAACTTGGAGGGAGACTAGTGAAATAGAGGTTTCTAAAATTATCCCTATATTTTAGGCTCTGTTTGCATGGTAGTTGTCAAAAAAATTTTCTACAAAATTAGCTGATGGCATACAAGAAGGTGGCATACAAAAGTTAATAAAAGTTTCAAATCAAGTTGTTTCTTAAGCCTGACAATAAATTTGTAATCGTCTAGTGCATAAGTATATTATTCGGTCACTGAGTAGGGTGGTTTTCAATGTATACTGTTCTATATACATAATGTTGATTTCGGTATTGAGTACTTTAAACTGAATGAATATGCCAAAGAAAGAACATTTGTAAGTTAGTCTGAAATCAATCATATTTTACATTATTCAAGTATTGAATGTTTCAAAATTATCGGGAATTCCTGGAAAAGAATGCCAATATGTTTCTATAAATATAATCATACTTTATAAGATTAATCCACCTCGTTGGCTACAATTGTGAGCTGATGTGTTCATTGCCCCATCTTTTCCTCTTTACACCCTAAACACATGTGTGTTTCCTTTTTAAAACCCTAAAAGTGCATTGCCAACAAATACTTTACAATGTTAATGACAGGTAATTATTGTAACTCATTTGCAAAGAACTCTAAAGGTATCCATTGAAATTACCATCTCAATTATGAAACCATATAGTCGCGACTTTTTAGAAATATTGTTAAATTCAAAAAAAGATCTCAATTTTGGTATTGTGCAGAGCTGTTTTCTTTGGTTAGAGTCGCTGCATTTCGAAAATACTGCGACCACAAAGTATACTTTTCATTTCTTTTTCTTGTTCTAAAAGGATATTTTTCAGAAAATTTCATGGTCGCCACATGTGACGACTGTGAAATATGTTTTTTTTTTTAATTGTCAGGTAATTGTTGCCGCATTGATCAGTAATACGGCGACCTTTTTTTTTTTTTTTTTCCCTATAGGTTGCCTCATTAATCATGAATGCGGAGACCCTTTTTATTAGTGATATTCACCGAGTTCTTTTTTTTACTCTTTTGCTCTAGGAATTTTGACTAGACCACGATCTCAGACAAGTACTTTATTTGCAAGCATGGATCAATTTCTTAATAAAAGCATTTCTAAATTAATCCTAGTCTCTATTTTGTGCAAGCCAAGATTTTTCAAGTCTTTATTTTTCATTCAAGTTATTATTTCGGAAGTTTAGATTAACTATTTAATGTACAAAATACGAATTAACTCAGCGTTGATTAATCCTACTCTAATAGCATGTTTTTAGTTGTCATAAGAGCATGTATATTTTGACATTGATATTCAACAACCTTAAAATTGTGACTATTTAATATTTTACCATTGCTTTGAGCAAGAGGTTTTAAGTACAAGAAATAACCGGACATAATTTTAAGTGGAAAAATTTCATCTTGATTCCTAACATTATTGAATTAGTTGGTAAGGTTTCAGTTTTCATTTTAATTACTAACATTTTTGAATCGGTTGGTAACATTTCATTTATATTATTAGTATTATAACAGAAATGAAACAACTTTGATTATTAGACAAAAGGGTACTTTGGGCATAACAAGAAATAAGTCAAAATTTGCATCACCTGCACATGATCATATTAATCCAAAATATGACACTTTTGAGATACTAAAAGTATTTGTAAAATTTTGATTGTTAGATTTAGAATGGAATAATTCATAAATTTTTATATTCCTTTAATCAATTTTGTAAAAATATTTTCTAATCTGGAACTCTTATATGGGGCTTTTTTTTATTATCATTTTTTGACCTTTTTAGGTAAATCATGACTAAAATCTGATACACAAATATTCATTCTCTGCAAGAAATGTACATCCGTATACTAATCTAACAATTATTCATTTAAACGACTTCTTAAAGTTTTCTTAATTTACTAAGAATAATTTTGCGGATATTTCTTAGATGCTAAATTAAACGTGTTGCTCTCTACTATTAATTAGCCTCAGCTAAGATTAATGGTAGACATTAATCTTTGTTATGCATAATTTCAAGAAAAGAAGTTACAATGAGAATGATGAAATCACCACACGATGCGAAGAAACAGATTCTATCATTTCAATACAATTCTCTTCATTTGTACGAGGCAACTGCTGCTATCTCATTTGTATCGTTGACACGTCTGTCACTAGGGATGGCAACGGGGCGGGGTTGGGGCGGGGGACCCCTCCCCCGCCCCCGCCCCGTTGCCTATTAGTTCCCCCCGTCCCCGTCCCCGCCTCCCGCTCCCCCCGCCCCGCCCCGCCGCCTTGCCCCGCTTCCCCCGCGGGTGCCCCCGCGGGGTTAATAAAATTTTATATTGAGAATAACGTAGATTCCCAAATCTTCATGATCATTACCCCAAACACATGAATAAATTGAGAATTTTGGGTCAAGGAGCTTTTCCAATCGGAAATGGTAGTTCTGCTCATAGGATTTTGCATCCCAGAGTTCGTGTTGAAGCTAACAACATTTTGTCCAAGAATCAAATTTGTGACTTTGATCAAATATTTTCATGATAGTATCCAGTGCGAATTCCTAGTTTTGAAGCTGCTTTAAGAGCTCATAGCAAACTCCAAAGTTCCTGGAAATATGAGGCTGGCCCTCGAGTGAGAAGCCAATCAGAGGCGAATCAATTGATGAATATGCTTTGCAAGTATGTGGTTTTGGTCCTGCTTTAACTCACTAATTTTGAAAGGATGATGCAATTTAAGATTACTGGACTGTAGTAAAAGAACCTAGAACCCACCTAGAACATTTACAATGCGGTAATGATCGTACAATCCTGTAACAAAAGATCATAGTGTATTAGGCACAAGTAGCTATGTATCATATACCAAGCAGATTGATAAGGTTGTGGGTAATCAATTCTTTTCTGCTCAACTACTGCTTTGCTTGGCTTATATATAATTATATATATATATATATATATATATATATTTTTTTTTTTTTTTTTTGTTTTGCGGGTGGCGGGGCGGGGGTATACTCCCCCGCCCCCCGCCCCGTTTCTAAGCGGGGGGAAAAATTCCCCCCCGCCCCCGCCCCAACCCCCGCCCCGAGCCCCCCGCGGGCACCCATTGCCATGTCACAGCATCCAATTTCGTTATAAAAATGTGGATGTGAGGACAGCTCAATTTCGTTGCAAAAACAAAAAATTTTTTTAGTCCGTCTGACATGAAAAAAATGGAAATGAAAATATTTTTTCGTGGTAGCCACATATTCGAAATGCAGCAATCGAAAAGAGAGAATTAACTCCCATACAACACCAAAATTGAGATAGTTTTTGAATTTAACAAATATTCTTAGAAAATTGCCCCATATAGTTGACGGGTGAATCTTGAAAAATGCAGCTGATAATTGTGGTTACGTTGGATTCGAGGCCTTTTGACCCAAATCTATTCTAGAGTAATAGGTAAAAAGAAAGTTTTGCTGCTTCTAATTAATCCTCACCATTCATCTTAAATCATTATCATTAACGTTACAATATAACTCAAAATTACAGTTGAAATTAAAAACAAAACTAATAAAAGTAGAAAAGTTACAGCGCAATAATTAAATACAAAATTCATCACCGTAATTTCATATTTTCGTCTTAACTATACAAACTCTCATTGCCATATGCACTGTAATATCAAATGGTAAATCATAGTAATTTTTCCAAATCAGTAAGAACATAGGGTGGCATTTCTTGTATTAATAACAACAATTATAATTCAGTAATATCGAGTTCGATAACTACATGCATCCCTCTCGCCTTTACAAGATAGCAATTAAATAAGAGATAATTTCACAAACCATTCCTAAGGTTTGATTTAATATCCCTTAGTACTTCTATAATTTCAAAAATCTCTCTTATTTCTTCTATCATATTAGATTGATAAAACAAAATGTGTGATAAATTATCGATATTACCATACTAAAAACCCCAAAATGAATAACTAAAATTTACACAAGGTGTGACGATGTTACAAATGGAAGTAAATTGTTATCTCTCCACTGCTTTGAATTTTTTAACGCACGAGGGGTGACAATCAAGGGGAGGTTAGAGGGATTTTTTTTTTAAAACCACTAGGGTATTAAGTGATATTAAGGCAAACCCTCAGGGACGTTTCTGAAATTATCCCTTAAAAAAATTTAAAAAAAAAATTGGTTAACGTCCGATACTGTGACGACGTCGAAACTGAGAAAAAGCGATAAACGTGCATTTGCCTGAAGTTAGCTCTGAAAATACAATTCAACAACCCAGCTTCAGATTTTGCACGAAAAACCCGTGATTAATTCATTTCAGACCAGAAGACGATGATGATGATGATGAAGAGAAGAGCTTCTTCTGCGGTGATTGCTTCCATTGCTCAGTCTGAGGAAGCAGCTGCTTCGTTAGGTACTGCTGCTACAGTTAGTTGTACTGCTCTTGCTTTATTTCTCTCTGCATTCCCAAGCCCTAAACCTCAATTAGCTTTTTACTCTGCTAGTAGTAGTAAAATTAGGTCGTCTTCTGGAAAAGCTCTGAAATTACAATCGGAATTGAGGAATGATATTATTAATATAAACAGTCTTGATGATGCTCTGAGCTTATACAAGCAGATGGCTCGGATGAGTCCTCTGCCTTCCGTTATTGATTTCACTCAATTGCTGGACCGTATTGTTAAGATGAAGAATCATTATTCTTCAGTTATTTTCCTTTTTAGAGATATGTGTGTCAAGGGCATTCCTGTTAATGATTACACCCTTACTATAGTGATTAATTGTTACTGCCTCATGGGCCGAGTGGATTTGGGGTTTACTGTGTTGGCTGGCTTCTTTAAGCGTGGCATTATGCCCAATGTATTCACATTCAATACTCTACTCAAAGGACTCTTTCAAGAACATAGGGTTCCCCAGGCATAAGAATTGTTCAAAAAGATAATATATGAAAAGCTTTGTGAGCCCGATGAAGTTACATTTGGGATTGTGATACATGGACTTTGTGAAGAGGGAAACACTCGAACAGCCATTGACTTGCTCAGAGCATTGGAAAAACAAGGAAGATTTTGTAAACCTAATACAGTTATGTACAACGCTATCATTGACACCTTGTGCAAGGATAAAATGGTCGATGAAGCTCTTGCCCTCTTCCAGGAGATGATTGAAAGAGCATACCCCCAGATGTTGTCACTTACAGTTCTTTGATTCAGGGTTTGTGCAATTTAAGCAAATGGAAGGAGGTTAAAGAGCTTTTCTCTGAGATGAAGGATTATAAAATTGTTCCAGATGTTTTTACTTTTAGTATAGTGGTGGATGCTCTGTGCAAGGAAGGATATGCAGAAGATGCTGAAGAGGTGGTGCATATCATGATTCAGCAGGGTCAGAATCCCGACCTCGTCACATACAATTCCTTAATGGATGGGTACTGTTTACAGCACCGAATAGATGAAGCAAGGAGAGTTTTTGATATGATGGTTGTTGGCAGCCTTACTCCGAATCTCCATAGCTATACTATTCTAATAAATGCCTATTTCAAGAACAAGAAAGTGGAAGCAGCCATGAATCTCTTCCATGAGATTCGACATAAAGGTTTAACTCCTAATATTGTTGTTTATAGCACTGTCCTGCAAGGGTTATTTAGTGCAGGAAGGTATCTTATTGCACAAAAAATTTTCGATGAGATGCAAGCTGCTGGCATGAAGCCTGATTTTTACACTTACTGTGTGGTGTTGGATGGATTGTGCAAGACTGGACATGTCGATGAAGCATTACAATTATTCCACGCAATGGAAGCTGACGGAATAGATATTTGTATAAAAATGTACAATATTATCCTTGATGGGTTGTGCAAAAGCAGTAGGCTCGTTAGTGCTCGAGGTCTTTTCAATAAGCTCTCCCTCAAAGGATTGGACCCTGATGTCAAAACATACACCATAATGATTGCTGGCCTGCTTTCAGAAGGTTTCATCTCTGAAGCTAAAGAGCTTTTTGAGAAAATGGAAGAGAGTGGTTGCCAGGCAGATAGTGTTATGTACAATGTAATTCTGCAGGAACTCCTTAAAGGGGGCCATTATGATGACGCAATAGTCTATCATGAAGAAATGGTTCGTAAAGGTTTCTTGATGGATTCAACTACTTTTTCCATTTTGCTTGATTCATCTGCTGGAAAACAGAACAATCCTTCTCTACTTATGTCGATGCTGAAGATTGATCCAGACAGCATGAAGTTCAGGGATGCGGGATATAGAGGACCTTCACATTAGTTGCAACTTTTTGATCCTGCTAATGTTTGGCCCCTAAACTTTAATTTGCTGGAACTAACATTATTTGAGTTCACTTTTGAACTGGGCTTTGGAGGAGCTATGTTGGTCATATTTTGTGGAATCTCTCAAAGATCTTGAGTCCTGGTGAAGAAGCCAAAGTCCCTCGGAAAGTCCAATTGATAAGTGTTGCAGTTTACAGAAATCTGCTGCTGTTAATTGGATTGCTAACACTTCTTCTGAGAGACTTCTTGTTTATCCTTTCATGGAGAACCTCTATGTGGCATATCACTTTAGAGGTAACTTGTGCAGGCCATTTTCTTCTTTTTCAATGGGTTTTGGTACTTTGGCTTGAATGTAATGTTTGAATTTATTGGAAACATGAAATGAAACTACATCTGAAAATATAGTTTGTGATTTTGAAATTACAGAAAAGTTTCAGACTTTTATAATTTGGAGGATTTTCTTTTAAATAGGATAAAATTGTTACTTTCATTTCAATTTCTAAATGGAACCAAGCAGCCAATTTACAAGTGTAAAAACTTTTTAGACCATTGTCTCACGTTCGATTTGAACTTTGAAGCCCCATGGATAGTTGTGGTTACATATGAATGCTTGTTATAACTACTTATATTTGTTTAATCAGTTTTCAGTCAATCTTTAGCTTGGAGGGAGTAAAAAGAGGGTGAGTAATTAATACTCAAGGTTGCTATTCTTCTGTGTATACCATATCATATCTGCATTTTATTGCACTAAGATTTTTTTTTGCCTTTAGCTTATGATTTGTAAGTAATTTCTGAACACTGGAACCAACACTAGTGGAGTGATGAGTCATACAACTACAGAGTACATGTAACAGAGCCTGTCCAGTGTTGTTTCACTGAAGCTAAGAGGCCAAGGTGGAGTAGACAATTAAGTGGCCTCTGCATATATGACGGGTGAAGCAGAGCTCGCTATTCTCTGCTGGAGGGGCGCCAATACCCCTCTGGAAAAGCATGAGCTATTTAGACCAAAGAGCATGAGCTTTTGGTAAGAACAAGGATGCAGAACTTTGAAAGCAATATATATGCACAATTAAGTTTTTTCCATGATAAATAAACAAATTGCATTAGATCCTCTTCAGTTTTGTCTTTTTATCTCCTTTTTCTTTAATATACAGTACTCCTGCGTAATGATGTGGGAAGCAATGACATAAGTAAAAGGTATGAGCAGGATGAATTGACGGTAGTGACGCTAAAAGTTGGGGGGAGAGAAGAGGGAAGAAGGCCCCTGTTTTGTACAAGTTGTTGCAATGTAACATTCGCAACCTCTTTGAAAGCAAATATTAAGCCATTGCTTGAAGTAATATTGGTGTACTAAAAGTTGTGGCTTGCATTCTAGAATTGAAAATAACCTAGACTTTGCCCTACATTATGTGCTTTTACCTTGATGCTTACATTCTGTTGAGCTGCTATTGATTTTCCTGCAACGATCAAACCTTATTGCTGATCCTTCATATCTGGTTCTTCTTGTCTTTGCAGGCTTTTATATTTTGCAAAGCTGTTTTGGAAGTTATTTGATACGAACCCGCTCGAAGGTATGAACTCGTTTCCCACCAAACCTTAGACCTAGACGAAGAATCAAGATGATTTGCAGACCCTTCTAAATCACGAAGCTATGAACTAAGAAAGTTTCTCAACCCACAACTTAACAGATTAGCGAACCAAGAGTTGTTGGTAGAATAGCGGCACAATTTAACGTGGTCTTGAATTGATAAGCCAAAGCGAACGCTTAGAACTCTTCTAAGATGTTCAAAGGTAGCTACGAAAAGCCAAGAGAGAACTCTCTCACACACATGTGAATACTTGTCTTCTTTTTTATTGATGAACGAATGAGCCCTTTTTTATAAGGATTACAAGACATAAAACCTAATCTAAATAGGAAACTAAGTCACGGCTTCAAACCTCTAAAGAACAAGGAAACTAATTCGGCTTTGAACAATCCCTAAGCTGGCCGAATTTTACTATCTAGTCCTACTAACAATTAGGAAACCAATTTAAGCAACATAATTACTTCTAACTATGGCAACTAACTATGCTCAACATGAGCTAGCCATTTATTCAAAAGACTAAGTAAATGACTAATAAAGCAGAACCCCCAACTAACTTGCATTAGGCCAACACTCAAAGCGTGATCAACCTTAACTAAACGAAATTCTCGTGGACTTGAATATGACTCTGGATCTTCTTGTTCTCATCATTATTTATTTTCTCACTTTGCTGCATTTTGCTGATTAAATTTAGAAGAAGCCTTTTTTTGTGTGTGGTGTGTACTAGTTTGAATTTTTATTTTTATTTTTATTTTTTGCTGTCAGTGTGATTTATATTGCATTTTTTGTCACTTGTTCTTACACATAAGTCTTGGGTGATTAGATCATGTTTTGAGAGGAAGGTATGTCTATGATATGGGCTTATGAACAAAGTATGGTTAGGAACTAAAGCTATGGTTTATTAGTTGCTTGTAGTTACTACTGAGCTGGATTATTTTCGCATGCCATCATATTAATCTACAAGAGAATGCTCTTTTAGTCTTATGAATCGAGAGATTTAGTGTGAATTTTTTCCCTCACTTTACTGCTCGACACGTTAATTTTACTGCCTACGGAATACGGGTGCTCATTTTTATTAACTGTTTTCTGGTATATGAGATGCAGGTTTCATAGCATTTGAACAAAGCAAATGAAAGGCAGGGCTAATCTGTTGTGGAGCAGGGGATGCGACTGTCTTATGCTGTATGATACAATGTTGGTTGTGTACAAACTATCTTCTGAAGAAAAGGACGTGATATTTCTGAGAGCAAATGGTGATATACTAATGGTCATCCACATTGGGTTACAGGCCTTGCAGTCAGGATAAAGGTTCAACGATCCCGCAAAGTGACCGAAATTAGCATTATACAGTATCCCGCTTTTTTGGCTCTGATCCTCTTAATAGCCTTCATTTAAGCCTTCATTTAAACTATAGTATGTTAGTTGAGTATAAGATCTTAAAGTTAAAAGGGATAAAAGGAATCAATGATTTTATCGACACGTTATTCTCAAGTAATTTTGCTTGCCAAGTTTTTGATGTCTTCATTAGGAAACGAACTTCCATGCTCCAATTGTTACTTCTTGGACTTCTTTTATGTTTTATGACCAATTTTGCTGTGCAATATCTTTGATCTTGAACTGTTGATCAGTAACTTGTACCGATACGGGAAATTAACCAATGTTCATGAGAACAGCAAATCTGTACGAATTATATTATATTTCTGTTGTTTAGAAATGATTGATGGAACATAGGTATGCATGGAATTTGTTAGTGATCGCATGAATTTGTCCACATATTCTAAAGTGATCCCTCACTCGCGTCGCTAAAACTCATGCCGTCTTGATATTTTCCTGCTGCTGTATGGATCTAGTTTATTTAAGTCCTTATTTCAATTTTCTATTTTGCCAAGGAGGAGGACAAAGAAAAATACTAACTTGTTTGCTTGTATAATGCTCGGCTGGCCTTTTATACCACAATGCTCAGCAGGCCTTTTTATACCACAATTACTTTTTGGGAAAATGGTCAATTTAGTCCCTACAATTTTTTTATTCGATCAATTTCATCCCTTGTTAGTATTTTTAGCCAACTTGATCCCTAAACTTATATTGTGGTTCCAATCAAGGATCTTAGCGGCGGTGTTATTGCATAAATTTGATAGGGCTCCTAATCGAGCAACCAAAAGGGGTATTTTGGGGCTTTAATACTCAGCCTGTAACAAAATCAATGAAAAAACCCAATTCTAAACCTAGGGCTCACCGAAAAAAGGAAGAGCTGCCCAATTTTCCCAAACCCGTGTACCAAAATGATTGCAATTAAATGCATTGGAGGAGTTGGGAAAAAGCATGCTCAAACTCAACTAGTAATCGAGTTTCAAACATTGTCGTCGGCTCAAATGGTTCAAAAATAGGAAGCTTGGTTTATGAAGGAAACAAGGAATATTACAATGGAGACAAAATTGTGCGATGCCATTGTGTCGAACAATGTTGAATTGTGATTGCATGTACGGAGGCAAACCCTTCAAGAAGGTTTCATGGATGTAGAAATTATGGGGTAATTTTTTGTATGTGTTAAAGTTTTGGATTTGTTGAAATATTGCTTGAATTTTGACTATGAAATGGTAGTGAATGCAGAAACGAGGTGCCTATAATTTTTTTTTGTGGTATAATCCACCCATACCCCAAAAAATGAAGAATACAATGGACGCAATTTTGAGGGACCTGAGAAGCTGAGAGAGAAAATGTAGAACTGAAGATTGAAATCAACAAGTTGAAGGCAAAAGTGAAAATATTGTTCTTGGCTTGTGTCTGTTGCTGCATTTTAGTTCTTGTTGTACTCGGAGGCAAGCAAAGGCAGAAGCAATGTTTTCTGGAAATGAAGATGGTGCGCCAGTTTTGGACATTGCATGAAAGTTTATGGTTCATATGTTCTAGAAGTTGTAATGCTATACTTTTAAGATGAAGTATGTGAGGACCCAAAAATTTTCTTATTTTTATCTTGTGTTACTGGCTTATTTAATTATTATTCACCTGTTTTCTCCGAATAATTTATTTCAACCATTTTACATCCATTTACATGGAACAATGCCTTACTTATATTTTAAAAACGTTCCGTTAGCAAATTTAATTTTTCTGTGACTCGTCTAGTAAGAAATAGCGAATACACGTTTTTCGAGACAAAATTCGATTCGAGAGTGCAATAATTTTAGAGAATTAAGAATGATCAGTAGTAGACTAAGAAAAATTAATTAAGGGATTAGAGGTGAGTGAGTTCAAATTTTTGCTTTACATCGATAGTTTCCCGAAAGACGCGCCGATACAAACTAATTGGAGATTTGAGGAATAAAATACTAGACTCGTGTGAGGACTCATGTTTTTATTTCTAAAATAGTTATTTTATAATTATTTATCCTAGTATTAGTTAATTATATTATTGTTACATGAATTTCTTTTAAACTTCGCTTTATCGCGCACGAATCGGAAGTTCGCGTAAAACGAGCCAGAATGTTTAAGTGGAGATTTAAGAAACTTACACTAGACTACTAACAGTGAATAATTATAGTGTTAAAGGAATTATATTGGAGGTTTAGTGCACAAGTGTAACAAACAAGAGAGAAAACGGTGATACCCGCGTGCGACACTATTCCTAGTTGACTTTTGAATACCTTTTGGCCACAAATTCCTTAAGCTTCCAAGAGAAGCTTCACAACACCAAAACACTCTCTCTCTCCTAACCTCTCTTGGCCGGCCGAACCATCAAAAACAAAAAGAAAGGAAAGAAAGCTTCTTCATCTCCTTCATCTTGCTTCCATTTCACCTCTCAAATTGCAACCAACTTCAAAACCACTTGAAGATTAGCTTGAGCTTGGAGAAAGGCTTCATCTTGCGGTGATTCTTGGAGTTTTTGGTGGTAATTTCTGGTTTCTTCAAGATCTAAGGAGGTAACCATCAACTCATCTAATCTCTCCATTTAATACAAGATTTACGGTTGGATTTGCAAGGGATTGAAACCTAAGCATGGATTAGGCTAGCGGACTTGAGGTGTTTAATTTCTTGTTTTAAATATTAGGTTAGTGGTCTTGTGGTGACCTCTAGGTAGCTGCCTTGAGGATTAAATGCTTGATTGATGTTGTTTATGTGTTATATGAGGTGTATATCGTTAGAAAGTGAAGAAAGAATTAAAGGAAAGTGGTGCAAGTGTGATGGCCGAAACTATCCAGTGCTTTTCGTACCTGCCTTTCGAATTTTTGTGGGTTGTTTTGCTGTAAAATTGATTGATATATGTTGTATATGGTGTGTAAAAGGTTTCTACCAAAAATCATTTGAATTGGTTGAGCAAAAATTGAAATTTCGAAATTTGAAGAAAACTGGAAAATGTGTTTAGGCAGTCTGAATAGTAACATTTTGATCGAACATATCTCTTTGTACAAAAGTCGAAATCGAGTGCCGTTTATGGCATTTGAAACTAGACATTTTTAGCTTTCCAACAGTATAAAATTCACTTTCTAGTTCGAACTGAGTGAGCCGTAGTGATTTGGCAAAGTTGTTGTCCTGTTCTGATGGTCTATCCGAGAGAAAGGTAGAAGCTGCATTTTGTGGCTCTATTTTCTCTCACTTATGAACTGATTTTGAAAACGACTTGTTCTAATGAAATGTAGAATTTTGAATCTAGTTTCCAACACCACCAACCATTTTCAATTTCAAGTTGTATTGAGTGAGATATGGTTCAATTTACAAACTGTGCCAAAGCTGGAAATCTGGAAAACCCTTTCTTCTTGCTAGCAGACTGGTTAGGTTTGATTTGAGACATTTTGTTTCGAAAATCTTGATGTCCATTGCTTTTCAAATGCTTATTAAGTGTTCCTAGAACCTTGGTTTCAAAAATGGATAGAATTGGAGTTGATTTCATTGGGCAAAATGTTTGAAAAAGGAAAAGAAAGCAAGAAGACAGATTTGCTTTAAGAATTTCCTAAACTTTGGTAGTTTTGTTAACTACCTTCCCGTATGAGTGTTTTAAGTGAAATTTGATAGAGGAGTAGTGCTCATATGGAAGTTGAATTGTGCCAAATTTGGTGTTATTTTAAGATCATTTTGATACCCAAATGATGTCCTAAAGTTTACTTTTAAAATCTGGAAATTCACTGTTTAGTAGTGAAAATTTACCGACTTTGAACTACTATATCTTGACGCTCAAAACTCCGAATTTAGTTCTGCTGGTTGTGTTTGAAACTTTGTATGGAACTTTTATTGTGTTACGAATTTCAAAGGCTAGTTCACTTTCTATGAATTTTACTGAATTTCCAAAGTTTGCCGAAAAACATGACTAAAACTGCCTTGGTTGTTCAGATCAGCCACTTTGAGCTGAAAATTGAATGTCTTCCGTTTAGAATCTTAGAAAAGTTCCTAGTATTTTGAACCTAGTTTCTAACGGTACAAAATTTTCCAATTTTGGACCTATTAAGTGAAAGATCTGAAATTTCAAAGATTGTCACTTAAAACTGAATTTTACCGACTTGTTGGGAAGTGAGTTTTTGAAAACTCTTCCTTATCCTTTGATATTGATTGACCGTTTTAAACTTGATTTCATGGAGGAAATCAGTTTTTCTTGTGTTATTAAACCCCACTTTTGAGACTCGATTTTTGAGTAATTAAGGCTCTCTTTCATGACATTTTCTTAGTATTGTACAAATGTACAATCTTCCTTGTTAGCAAGGGGTTTGTAAGTAATAGTGTATGATAGTCAATTATTATTTGCTCAGCCACTCAAGGAGACCTTCAAGAGGATCTTGAAGTGGACGCCTAAAAGCTTGTTTGAGCACTTACTCCCTTATTTTGATTGGTGAGTGTCAAGTGCATGATTTGTTGCAATTATGTGGAATTGCTTCTTATGGACTGAATGGTTTACAACTGTTGAGTCGAGTGTGTACGTTATTGCACTCGTTCTCTTTTAACTGATTGTACAACTGAACTGCTCATAACTGAACTGTATTTGTTTGACTAGAGGTCGTAGGAGTGAATCTTCTCGATTTATAACTGAACTGTCTGCACGTCGTTGGAGTGAATCTTCTCGACTTATAACTGAACTGTGAGGACGCCCAAATCTCAATTGGTCGACCTTGCGACTCGAGCCAGCAAGGGTTTGGTCGAGAAGCTTGGTGAACCATGAGATAACTGTAAGCTTGATCTATTGAGAGATTTTGCTTGGCCTACTCGCATAGTAGTGTCTTTTATAGAAGTTCGGGCCCGGTGCGGTGTAATGGTGGACGAAACTGTGAAATAAGTGGAGTTCTACGGACTTAAATGCCGACCCGATTGACAGAGTGTCATCGCAGGAAGGTATTCGATTGAGTCTTGGCGAAGCAAGTGGAACCTAGTTTCTGAGAGCTCCTGTATTCTCATTGAATGTGTTTAATTGAAAATTGTGAATTGTTTGAAGGTTACAGCTTTATTTCTTGTTTAAATGTTATTGCTACATGAACTATGTGTTTGCATATTTTTTTGGCCTCATTGAGCGTTAGCTCATCCCATTAGATTTGTTTTCCTTAGTAGGGGTCGAGACAAAAAGAGTTATGGAGAAACCGACTTGAGACACTTTTGATTAGGGTTTTAAATGTTTTGGATTAGACATCTTTTGAAAATTGTATATTTTGGGAAAGTGAATGTACTTTAAAACTTGTGATGTAAGATTGAATATTCATGTATGGAAATGACTTCTTGTCCTTATTTCGACTTTGGTTATTAGTCGTTATCCTTTAAGTTTGAACTGGAATTGTACTGAATCCTAGCGAGAGTTGGGTAGGCGTCCCGCCGATACCCTTTGGTTCGCCTTAGGGAGAAGTGGGAGTGTCACAAAGTAATTCCTAACTTTTCATCTAGAATGATAAGTTTTGGATTTGGATTGTTTAGTATTTGTAATAGTTTTGAGTTTCAAGCTTTAGTTAAGTGAGTTTTTGGTGACCAATTCAATGTTATTTCGTCATTGTTGGCTGAATTGGAAGAATTCCATAACTAATGACCAAAACAAAAATTGGACGAAAGTAGGAGAAATAGGTTTGAGAAGTTCAGACACTTCAGCAGCTTGCAATAACTAAATAAACAACAAGAATAGTAGTACTAATCTGAGAAAGGAAAGAAATAGGCTTTATTACACTAAGATTACAAAATAAGCAATCTCAACATACATTTGACAGATTCTTGCACTATCCCATTTTCTTGTGGTATGTTAGTGTTCCCAATCACACTAGGATTTGCAAAAACATCCAAGATTAGCACTAGATAAGGTAACTAATAATGTGCAATCCTAAAGAAGTGAGTTAAAACCATACTAGAAACTCCCTGAGCATTTTCTTTTTCTCTGGCAACCATTGGGCAGGTTCTGGCATTATGACCAAGCACTTGCATTGTCACACCTTTTAGTGCTCAAAAGTGGTTTTCTTTCACTGTTGTCATCTCCTTGATTGTTCAGCTGACATCTTCTTTTAGTGTGATGCTTGGAGTAAGTCATCCATGTGATACCCTTCTTACACAGTTCTGTACACCCTTTGGAATTAGGCCTTGGCTCATCCAATTCTTTGCTCCTTACCCTTTTAGGCTCACCAGGAAGCTTCAGTTTCTTTGGTGCACACATAGGTGTTAGAATGTATGCCCTAAAACAATGATTTTTGTTTAATACATTCCTTATTATGTTTTGTATTTTAATAATTTCTTTTTTATCTGTTAAATGCTAGATATAACTGATAAAGTCCTTAGAATACTTACTAATGCGATGGTGGTCACAAGTATTGATGACTATGAGATATCAATCACATTTATAGTAATATTCTTAAATTTTCCTCGTCATAGTACTAATGAGATAGGACATCATTAGTACGGAAAGATTAGTACACAATTAGTCTCTACTTAATGTAAGTAGTGGTTGTTCTCATCAACCATGGTATATAGATATCTAGGTTAATGTGTAAATGATTTGTAAAGTACAAATACATTGGAATGATCCGCTTAGAGATCCCATTAGGATATCTATCTAGTGCCAATGGTTGTATTTCTTATGGTAAGTTATGTAAATGATCCTACGACTTGAGATCACCATAGTATCTTGAGTGTAAATCACTACATTTTTACTCTATTGCTTGTTACTCATTGAGAGTGACTTATAGAACAGAGATTGGGTGTAGTGTGAAGCACGGAAAGATAATGAGTAATCAAGATAGGATTCACCACTTCGATAGTAGGAGTTGATATCCGGATGGCCACTAGTAGGAAATTAACCCTAAAAGGTCGACTACATTAGGTTAATTGAAGAATATTTTCAAGTTAACCTAATCTAGGGTTAATTCTGGAAATTAGTAAATTTAATTAACCATTAAGGAATTGGCACTTATTCCTTATTCCTTGACTAATTGGATATCGGTGGTGAAAGGATAATAATTACATGGTAACTTCTCATGGAAAGGTTAGGTCAAAATTCCCTTGACTAATTCCGAGTACTTGGGTGATCATGATGTGTTGCTAGACACCGCTCATGATTTATAATTATGAATTAATTAATTATTATAATTAATGATAAAATAAAATTATTTATTTTATCTAATTCCTTTTGGGAATTATAAGTCATAATTATTGCCAATGTATTTGGAGCCTATTGGATCACACGTATTAGAGTTTTGATTCTGGATTAAAATTATGTGTCCAAGTGAAGACTTGAAAATAAAGTATAAGATACTTTTGGAATTTAATTACAAAGAAAATAAATTCCAGACCTATTTGAACAGATAGGAGAATAGTTATCTCCTATCTATCAGATAGCTGAAGGATAGAATTTGTTATGGAATAAAAAACCTATCTCTTCTTTTTTCTTTCTACGAATCCTATCTCTATTAGAACAATGAAAAACCTATGACTCTCTCAAGGGAAAAATAGGGTTTTGGCATACATAGAGAGTGGAGGAAAAAAGGTGTGTAAGACATACATAGAGAGAAAAATATAGACAAGGAAAAGTGAAAAGAAAGGATGACAACTTTCATCACTTTCACACATATATCATAAAGATGATCCAGATATCCCTTTCGTGTGGATTTCGGTAGAGGCAGGACATCTAGACTGCTCAAGTAGTTGTTCGTCTTCTTCAATTCGGCAGAGGAATGTCACACGGATTAAGGTAATCCATTTTTCCCTCTCTTCTTGAACCATACGCAAAATCTAAGGTAATCCTTGAGTGGGTTTTTGGGAAAAAATTTTTAATTTCCACTACCTTTCTGTCCCAAAAACCTAACAATAGGAACCTTGTTAGGTCCTTTCCGATTATTAGGTCCATTAATTTGACCAACAGCTGGCTCATAAACTTTTAGATAAACATCTCTAAAATAACATGGATACATTAGACTTTCTAGCTCAGATCCAGTCAATGCAATGTAGCCCACAACATGTGAGCACGGTAAATCAGTCAGCTCCCACTTTCTACGTGTACATGTCATTGTCTTATTAAAGCCTTTTTTTCAAGGCTGCAAAACAAATGTACAGCCAGTGGAATCTTTCCCTTCCATTATTCTCATCAACCTCTGTCTCAACAAGTACACCTGAGCTTGGATTTGAGTTCAACAATTCCTTGCAATAGTCCCGAAGTCTTCTGTATTTTTGCTTATACTTTTCTTGAATCAAAATTTTGGCTTTTGTGAATGTCTTGTACACCTCATCTTTTGTAATATTTACATCCAGCTCCTCGTGTACCTTGTCTTTAAATGCACCAATTGTAACTTCCCTATTCATGTGCAAGAAACTCCGTCTAATGTATGGCCAAGAATCCTGAGTTTGCATGTTAGTGATTGAAAGTTCTACCACACTGATGTTCTAGTCCCATCGTTCTGATCACAAATGCATCGTAAACCATTTGCATTTCTGATTCTTACATTTTGCCCTAATCTTTCCCTTGTCATTCTTCTCCCAATTATGTTCTTTGCTCCACTTCACAAAATAAAATTCAACTGCTCTCTTAAATAGCATCTTTGTGTCAAACAGTAAACCAACAAAAAATTTAGGTTCCTTCATGTCCACTTCCAGCTTGAACCTCACATATTTTGGCTAGCTTCTTGAAGTGTCTACATCCGAGAAATCATGGCGACTATTCAACTCCTCTGTGTTCATGGAATCTAATTCCTATTGGACAGAAATCTAGTCCCCATCATAAATATTAAAGTGAAAGTCAGCAGCAAAACTTTCTTTTACTTTTGCTTGTTGCCTATGTGCTTGTACCTTTACCTCCTTCTCTTCAACATTTGGTGTAGTAGTTTTCCATCCAAAACCAGAATCATCTATGCTAATCTGACTGTCTAAAGGTCTCGTTTTATAGATTATGACTATGAATGACACTAGGTTTATTGTTTGGCATCAAATTATTCATATTGTCAATATATGGTCAATTTCAAAATAGAAAAGAGCATATGAGATAAGGGTGAAGCATGTATTATTGTAAAGGCTGCCTTCACAAATCCATAAATGGAGTGTTATTACTTATAAATAAAGATTTATTTTACCAAAAGACTCATTAACATATTATCATTGAAATTACAATGCAACTCAAAAATCATTATTGACATAAAAAATTCATAAAAGCAAAAAAAGTTATAACTCAATATTTGATACAAAATTCATCAAAGTAATTTCATATTTTGTATTAACCATAAAAACTCTCATTATTATTTGCATCGTAGACAAGTGTAACAAACAAACGAACTACAAATTGCCAAGTGAAAATCATATAAATTTTCCCAAATCAATAAGAACCTAGGGTGGCATTTCTTATAATAACTAATGTCTAGATTTTGAGATCTGAATATTGCACTCTAGATTAATAATCCACTTTAACTCCATGAAATTTGAGTACTAAAATGTGTACAGTTGATTATGAATCTTAAAATGAAGTTAGTATTCATGTTTGATAAGAATAAACAATTGAGCCTATATGTCTCAAATTTACAATTTTATATAGCTTCATTTATTTGACAAACATCTTGATATTCAAATTAATATACTTGTCAGTTAAATCAAGCAAACATCAATTGCACGTAAAGTTCAAATTTTTTTAGAAGATAGCACACTTCCCAAACAATTGATAGTTGTAATTTTCAAAATAATTAATACAAATTGTTCCAGAGCTCAGCTGCACCAAGTATCTTATTCTAATTACACACAAAGGAAAACCTTGGGTTTTAAGCTATACCATTAATCTTAAAATTATTGTTGCCAAGAACAAAAAGAAATGAGTTATTTAAATATTAATACATTTAGTATCAAAAGGTTTTTCATGGAAAAGTTCATCGAAATTTCTTTTGAAAGCACCACATTGAGCTTTGCATTTCAAAGATGAATATGATAAATAACAAAAATAACCATAGATTCATGATTATATGATGTTAATTGAAATAAAATGATGTAATTCTTATAACAATAAGAATAATAAAAATTGCAATAGCACTAAGAAGAAATGTTATCAAGTTTTGAGTCGAATTCAAGTTGTGCACTGTTTAAGATCTATTTGAATGAAAATACTTTGAGTTTGAGCTTGTTGAGTTTTTAAAAGTTAACCTCAAATTTATTCTACCTCATTCTAGAACTCGATTAAATCGAGCTCTACCAAATTTAATCAAACTTAATCCAAGTTTCAAGTTCAATTTTTGTTCCATAGCTCACATACCTATAAATGTAATTTTGTAAAAAGTAATTATAAAATTATACTACCAAGTTTTTTAAAAACTTTAGCCCTGAAAAAAGAAGAAAGCTTAATATAGTTAATTTTGAGAATAACTTTGAAAAAGCTATAATAGTTGCAACTTAAAGTGACACAAAAGTGTATGCCGTGTAATGTACTCCTATTTTATTCATAGGATTATCAGTCAAATTGCTAAATACATTTTGGGATAATGTCAGAAACCTCCCCTGAGGTTTCTGACTATTTTAATAACCTTTCTCCAAGTTTTAAAAATTATACTAACCTTTCTTGAGATTTATTATATGTTAACATCTAAATCTAACTAATAATTAAAAAGTGATATTAGGAGAGAGAAAATAATATTATTATGCCATTGCCCCTCATCTATTAAATTGTTTAATTAATCTAATACTAACCCATACATTAAAGAAAATACTAAAATTTGTTGTTTATCATCAGAAATTAAATCACATATGGCATCAAAAATAGTATATCATTCTATATGTTTCATTTAATGTAAGATTCAAATTGCTCTTTTCAGTTACAAATCCATTGTCAAACATGATCAATAATAAATAATTAAAAAAATCTATAATCAAAATATTACAAAGAACGAACTTTAATATCATAAAAATCTCAGCAACTAACTTTAATGTGTTGACAAGAATATTTAAGATGTTAAAGTTTGTTCTCTATAATATTTTGGTTACAAATTTTTTGATTATTTGTTGTTGATTATATCTGACAATGGGTATGTAACTAAAAAGAGTAATTTGGATCTTGTATTAAATGAAAAATATAAAATAATATACTATTTTTTGATGTTATATGCGATTCGATTCCTAATTATAAACAACAAATTTTAGTAGTTTTCTTTAATGTGTGGGCTGGTATTAAATTAATTAAATAATATAATAGATGAGAGGCAATGATGAAATTACATTATTTTTAGTTATTGATTGGGTTTAAATGTTGCAAGATAATTAATCTCAAGAGAGGTTAGTGTAATTTTTGAATCTTGGAAGGAGACAAGTGAACTAGTCAGAAACCTCAAGAGAGGTTTCTAAAATTATCCCTATATTTTAGGCTCTGTTTGCATGGTAGTTGTCAGAAAATTTTTCTACAAAATTAGCTGATGGCATACAAGAAGGTGGCATATAAAAGTTAATAAAATTTTCAATTTGAAGTTGTTTCTTAAGCCTGATAATAAATTTGTAATCGTCTAGTGCATAAGTATACTATTCGGTCATTGAGTAGAGGGCGGTTTTCAATGTATGCTGTTCTATATATATATATATATATATATATATATATATATATATATATAATGTTGATTTCAGTATTGAATAATATGCCAAAGAAAAAACATTTGTAAGTTAGTCTGAAATCAATCATATTTTACATAATTCAAGTATTGAATGTTTCAAAATTATCGGGAATTCCTCGAAAAGAATGCCAATATGTTACCATAAATCTAATCATGCTTTATAAGATTAATCCACCTTGTTGGCTACAATTGTGAGCTGCCGTGTTCGTTGCATATTCTTCTTGTTTGGGCAAAATAAAGAATCCTCTTTTGCCCCATCTTTTCCTCTTTACACCCTAAACACGTATGTGTTTTCTTTTTAAAACCCTAAAAGTGCATTGCTAACAAATACTTTCGAATGTTAATGATGGGTAATTATTGTAACTCATTTGCAAAGAACTCTAAAGGCATCCGTTGAAATTACCATCTCAATTATGAAACCATATAGTGGCCAATTTTTAGAAATATTGTTAAATTAAAAAAAATCTCAATTTTGGTGTTGTGCAGAGTTGTTTTCTCCACTTAAAGTCGCTGCATTTCGAAAATACTGCGACCACAAAATATACTTTTCATTTCTTTTTCTTATTCTAAAAGGATAGGCAAAAAAAAAAATTTTCAGAGAATTTCATGGTCGCCATATGTGACGACTGTTTTTTTTTTTTTTTCGGAGATGACAACTGTAGTGTATCCTAATCTATCATACACTAGGGGGAGGGGGTGGACGGTGGACTTAAGGAGATCCAGGAGTAACTCGGAGGGGACTGAATCACCATCGGACCAAACGGGTGCACTACGCACCTGCCTGAATTTTTTGAAGCAAATCCATATTTTTAATGTGGTAATTGGTGGGAGGCAAGGGTTAAGCCTTAAAGGCTTGATGGTGGCCACCAGCCTTTGGGCTGGTGGTTACCACATGTGACAACTGTGAAATAAGTTTTTTTATTGTCATGAAATTGTCGCTGCATTAATCACTAATGCGTGTACCTTTTTTTTTTTTATTTATAGGTTACCGCATTAATCACAAATGCAGCGACCTTTTTCTGTCTAGTGATATTCATCAAGTTCTTTGTTTTACTCTTTTGGTCTAGGAATCTTGACCAGACAAGCACTTTATTTGCAAGCATGGATCAATTTCTTGATAAAAGCATTTTTAAAATAATCTTGGTCTCTGTTTTGTGCAAGCAAAGAATTTTCAAGTCTATTTTTCGTTCAAGTAGTTATTTCGGAAGTTTAGATTAACTATTTAATGTACAAAATATGAATTACCTCAGCTTTGATTCATCCTACTCTAACAGCATGTTTTCAGTTGTCCTAAGAGCATGTGTATTTTGACATTGATATTCGACTATCCTAAAATTGTGACTATTTAATATTTTACCATTCCTTTAAGCAAGAGGTTTTAAGCACAAGAAATAATAGGAGATAGAGTTAGGGATGGCAACGGGGTGGGGTTGGGGCGGGGGACCCCTCCCCCATCTCCCGCCCCACTGCCTACAAACTCCCCCCGCCCCCGCCCCATCCCCCGTCCCCCGCTCCCCCCGCCCCGTCCCGCTTCCCCCGTGGGGGAACGGGGCGGGGTTGGGGCAGGGGACACCTCCCCCATCCCCTGCCCCGCTGCCTACAAACTCCCCCCGCCCCCGCTCCCCCCGCCCCGCGACTAATAAAAATTTGTTATCTAATTTTGTTATGGTTAAATTTTAGCAAATAATCAAGTACTAAAATATCAACACATCATCAAATTATTATTCATTATAATTTTACAATTGAAACTTATAAAAACAATTAAATAAAAATTATTTGAATACAATCCAACATGATGAAATAAATATAACTAAAGTAGTCAAGTTTTCACTTTTGGCACAAATACAATCACTAATTCATTACTGTGCTTGTGCTTTTTTTAAGAAAAAAAATGTTATTGTAGTAAGTGTAATTAGGGATTTAGTATAAATGTATTAGTAAATTTAGTATAATCAATTAATAATTTGTATTAGTACACATATAATTATTAGTATAATTACTAATATCAATTATATTATATATACTAATAGACATTATATAATACATATAACTAATAATATCATTATCATAAGTTTGTAACTAATTAAATTATATATTATATATATAATTATATACATATATATTTTATATATTTATTTTTTTAAAGCGGGTAGCGGACGGGGGTACACTCCCCCGCCCCCGCCCCAACCCCTTCCTCATTAGCCCCCCGCGGGGCGGGTGCCCGCGGTCACCCGTCCCCATTGCCATCCCTAGATAGAGTGTAAAGGATGGTAAATAATTTTAAATGAAAAAATTTCATCTTGATTCCTAACATTATTGAATTAGTTGGTAATGTTTCAGTTTTCATTTTAATTACTAACTTTTTTTATTTGGTTGGTAACATTTCATTTATATAATTAGTACTATAACAGAAATGAAACAACTTTGATTATTAGACAAAAGGGTACTTTGGGCATAACAAGAACTAAGTTAAAAATTACATCACCTACTTTGCACGTGATCATATTAATCCAAAATATGACACTTTTAAGATACTAAAAGTATTTGTAAAATTTTGATTGTCAAATTTAGAATGGAATAATTCGTATATTTTTATATTCCTTTAATCAATTTTTGTAAAAACATTTTTTAATCTGTAACTCTTATATGGATTATATCTATTTACACAAATACCTTGACGATTCCCGCTCGTTAATACATAGAGCCCTATAAGCATATCTTGAGTTGGTACTGAAATAGGATCCCCAATAGCTGGAGACAAAAGATTCATATTTTTTTTTCAACACAAAACCACTTTATTTAATCCAGAACTAATAAAAGGATTACAAGACAAAAGATTCATATGAGAAAACATAAGTAAACGAGCCTCTAGTTGGATTTCCAAAGATAAAAGTACATGAACAGCCATTTGATCCCCATCAAAATCTGCATTGAATCCCTTACAAACTAATGGATGTAAACAAATAGCACGCTCTTCTACTAAAATGGGCTGGAATGCATGTATGCCTAATCTATGCAGAGTGGGTGCTCTATTCAGCAATACGGGATGCCCCTGCATAACTTCATGAAGTATTTCCCATACAATGGGTTCTTTTTCCCGAATTTTATTCTTAGCAACTCCTATGTTCGAAGTAAGATGTTGTCTAATTAGACCACGAATTACAAATGTCTGGAAAAGTTCTATTGCTATTTCTCGCGGCAATCCACATCGATGTAATGAAAGTGAAGGACCCACAACAATAACGGAACGCCCTGAATAATTGACTCGTTTGCCAAGCAGAGTCTCGTGAAATCTTCCTTCTTTGCCTTCAATTACATCTGAAAATGACTTGTAAACTTTATTATGACCATCCTTCATTGGTTGGCCGCGAATTCCATTATCCAGAAGTGTATCCACCGCTTCTTGTACTAATTTCTCCTGACACATTACTAATTCTCTTGGGGTAGATCTACTTGTTGTTAATAGATCGGTAAGAGTGTTGTTCCGATAGATAACTCTTCTATAAAGTTCATTAATATCCGAGCTCATTAGTTTACCCTCATCTATCCGAATGATAGGTCTCAACTCAGGAGGAAGAACTGGTAATAGAAGCAAAACCATCCATTCTATATTTGTTCGAATAAAATGCTTAGTCAATTCCATACGTCTAACCAAAAAATCCTTTCTTCTTCCAACTTTTCGATCCTCCCATTCATTACCTGTGGGCCCCTCTTCCCCCAATTCTTTCCATTCTACTAATGAATTTTCTAGAATAATTCACAAATCTAGATCTGCTAATTGTTCTCGAATAGCAACCGCCCCAGTAGATATTTCTCGATTGCGAAATGTATCAAAGCCTTGGGTAGTAAAAAAAAGTGGGATGCTATATTTCCAAGATTGGATCTCATATTCGAATGAACCTCGTAATCGTAAGAAAGTGAGTTGTTTAGTTATGGGCCTAGCAAAAGAAAATTTGAGATAGGATCCCATAGGATCTCCCCCCCCCTCAAAATCGGACGTGAAAATTTCCTTTTATCCGGCTCAAGTAGGTACACCAAATAAAGAAAATAAAGAAAGGGATTCGTTCTAGAAAAACCCCCCAATAAAAAGATCTACACCTTACTCAAGTTCCTAGTAAAGACCAAGCAAGATTTCTTCATGGATTACATTTTTCGTTTATTTCGATTTTCTTCATTCTTTAGTCAATATCTGATTCAATAAATGAAGAGGTGTAAAATTCTTGAGTAGTCTACTTCCCTTTGAATGTTGAATACCTTAATTCTTAATAATTAAGGGAATACCTTGTAATTCATAAGAGATTGATTTGTCTATGTACTGTTCCATTTGATCTTTTAGGCCCCGACTTCACCTCGACGGTTATGCCACGATGCCCCTAAAGTCTATACGCGATGAATAGACTCCTGTAACCATGACATATTTGCTTCCTTGAACAAAATTTCTTCCCAAAAGAGAGGAAATAGTTAATTACACAAAACAAAAAGTCTGTTTTTACGAGGTACACATAGAAATTACTATTTCTATTTATTTTTTACGAAACCGACCATAGATCAATTTCCCCTTGATTTGGGAGTATTGACTACCCCCTTAATTCTGAGCTTCATGTTCCTTCTTCCAAGTGACATGTCAGGCCGGGGGCATCCCAATTAGATTGCCTGGGATGATAGTTTCTCATTCCGAATCTGTAAAATCAGAATTTCGATCAAATCACACATCGCAGTACACTAGGCCTTCTAATTCTTTAAGGGATTTATCTAAAAGATTCGCAATATAACTAGAAAGACGTTTTAAATACCACACATGGGTTACCGGGCATGCGAGTTTGATGTATCCCATTTGATACCTTCATATCTGAGAATCAACAAATTGGACTCTGCACTGTTCACAAAATTTCGGGTCTTCTTTTTCATCTCCGATTACTCGATAATTTCCACAAGCACAAATTCCACTTTTAATACGTCCAAAAATTCTTTCACAAAATAATCCATCCTTTTTCGGTTTATTGGTTTTGTAATGAAAAGTATAGGGTTTTGTTACCTCTCCAACTATCTCTCCATTAGGCAGGATTTTAGTATCCCAAGCACTTATTTGTTGAGGAGAAACTAATCCAATTTAGAGCTGCTGATGTTTATACCTATCGATTATAGAATAAAAATTATGATTCATTCTGATTAAGCTTCGTTCCTATGAATCCGGAAGTTTTTCTTAGATATAAGGAAATGTTTCAGTTCCAGAGCTAAGGATCGTAGTTCTTGAACGAGTAATCGAAAAGATTCTGGAGCATCCTCAGGATTCGGTATTGTTCCTCCAACGATCGTAGTACCAAGTACTTCCTGGCGAGCTCTAATATGATCAGATTTATAAGTAAGCATTTCTTGTAAAATATGAGCAACACCAAACCCTTCTAGAGCCTAAACCTCCATTTCTCCTACCCGTTGTGCCTCCTGCTTTGCCCTTCCCCTAAGGGGTTGCTGTGTAACAAGTGCATAATGTCCACTTGAACATCCGTGGATTTTATCATCAACTTGATGAATAATTTTAAGATATAAGGCTTTCCTATTAGAACGGGTTGTTCAAAAGGATTCCCCGTTCTTCCATCAAATATTTTGCTTTTTCCTGGATACTCAGCTTCAAATACCCATGGATTCGCTGTTTGCTTACTAGCTTGATATAATTCAGAAAACACCAGTTTTCTCGAAGCTTCTTGTTCATACCTCTCATCAAAGGGCATTATTCGATAATGTCTGTCTAGCAGACTTCGCGCTAACCCCAATAAACATTCAAATATCTGTCCAACATTCATTCATGAAGGTACTCCTAATGGGTTGAAGACCATATCAATAGGTTTTCCATCTTGCAAATAAGGCATATCTTGTCTAGTCAAAAATTTTGAAATAATACCCTTATTTCCGTGTCTTCTAGCTACTTTATCGCCTACTTTGATTTCACGTTTCTGTGAAATATATACATGAATCATTTCTGGATTATAACTAGAGCCCCCCTTTTTCTGGATCCATCTCACATCAATAACCTGACCCCTACCGCCTATAGGTAATTTTAGACAAGTTTCTTTTGAAGTAGATACCTGAATGCCAAGTATGGCTCGTAATAATCTATCTTCCAAGGCATAGGAAGATTCTTTCACCATCTGAGGCATTAATTTACCTACTAAAATATCACCCATTTCTACCCAAGATCCCAACATCACAATTCCGCTTTTGTCTAAATTGCAGAGTAAATGGGCTTCTAAGTGGGGCATTTCATTAGTGACTCTTTCAGGACCTTGGCTTGTCACATGAGTCTGAATTTCATATTTCCGTATGTGAAAAGAAGTATAAATATCTTCATATACTAAACGCTCGCTAATGAGTACTGCATCTTCAAAATTGTTACCTTCCCATGGCATATAAGCTACTAATACGTTTTTTCCCAAAGAAAGTTCGCCACCAACCGTAGCAGCAACATCGGCTAAAATTTGTCCCTTTTTAATGCATTTACCCTGCTGAACCCGTGGTTTTTGGTGTATACAAGTATTTTTGTTGGAACGTTGATACATAACTAAAGGAATGCTTAGAGTACCCCCATTACCTGATAAAAAGATTTTGTCCGTATTGGTATAAAGGACTTTTTCCTCTCGTTCGGCTATAGAAAGAGCCCCTGAATCTAGAGCTGCTTGTTGTTCCAACCCAGTTCCAACAATGCATTTCTCGGACCGAGAAAGGGGAGCTGCTAAGATTAATGGTAGATACTAATCTTTGTTATGCATAATTTCAAGAAAAGAATCTCCTTCACTGGAAACAATCTTTACAAGAAAAGAAGTAACAATGAGAATGATGAAATCAGGATGAGAAGAGACAGATAGACCATTATTCTATCATTTCAATACAATTCTCTTCATTTGTACAAGGAAACTGCTGCTATCTCATTTGTATCGTTGCAAAAACAAAAAAAAATTTAGTCCGTTTGACATAAAAAAATAGGGCAAAAAACCTGAGTGGCCATTAAACTATTGTCAGGATCATGTTTTGGGCATCAAACTATTTTTCGTCAATAATTGACCACTAAACAACTTAATCAGTAAACCCATGCCCATTTCGTCGGTAATGCTTCTTAATTTCTGAAATTAGCATTACACGTGGCAAATCATAGGGGCAATTTTAACCAACAATTTACTGATTGTTTACTTACATTAAACCCATCAACTGAAAAGAAAAAAAAAGCACAACGTGGGGCCACCTTTACCCCCGATAGCCCTGTAATCAATCGATACATCCACTTTTTGTTGGCCGCCTCCAATATTGGCTTTGGTTGTGTAATATAATCTTTTCTTGTTGCCATAAACATGCTCTCTTCTAAAAACCATTACCTGGTTTCTGATCTCGGCAGCCGCCGTCTCCTTAGGAGTTGGCCTAGAACTGGCAACTCCTCCTCCGCTGCTGGCGAGTGGCGATGCTCCTTGGGAATTGGCATAGCGGTAGCAGCTCCTCCCCAACAAGGAGCGTCATTTCTCCCCCGATGAAAATTGCTACATAATAACCAGACGCGAGGTCGGGTCTTGATCCGAATTTGGCCCGGGAAAGATCCCAGAACACCCAAGCAGTAGTAGAGCTAGTATTTGGAAGACCAACAAGTGTTTTGGATCCTCGTTTCTTCCAGAAGGTAAAGCGCGGATTGAATTGAAGGTGGAAGGAAGGGGACGGTGGAAAAGAAAGGTGGTGGTTGTCGAGGAGGAGGTAGATGTGGAGGGAACGAGTGCCGAATGGGCCTTTGGACCAGGTGAGGCCAAAGAGGCCTTGTTGAGTTTGATAGAGGGAGGTGGTGAGATCAGGATTGGCAGAAAGGACCGTCTTGGTGGCGCGCGACGGTACGGAAGCATGAAGGGAAGGAAAAAGAGTGGTGGCCGGGATGGGGCATTTTGAGAAAATGTTGGACAGCTTTTTTGAGAAAAAGCAGACGTTTACAACTTTTTTTTTCTCTTTCAGTTGATGGGTTTAATGTAAGTAAACGGTCAGTAAATTGTTGGACAAAATTACCCATGTGATTTGCCACGTGTAATGCTAATTTCAGAAATTAAGAGCCATTACCGACGAAATGGGCACAGGTTTACTGATTAAGTTATTTAGTGATCAATTATTGACGAAAAATGGTTGGATAGCCAAAACATGATCCTGACATTAGTTTAATGACCGCTCAAGTTTTTTGCCCTAAAAAATATGGAAATGAAAATTTTTTTTGGCGGTATCCGCATTTCCCGCATTTCCGAAATGCAGCAATCTTAAGGGGAAAATTAATTCCCATACAACACCACAATTGAGATAGTTTTTGAATTTATCAATATTCTTAGAAATTTGCCCCATATAGTTGACGCGTGAATCTTGAAAAATGCAGCTGATAATTGTGGCACCGTTGGCTTCGAGGCCTTTTGACCCAAATCTACTCTAGAGTAATAGGAAAAAAGAAAGTTTTGCTGCTTCTAATTAACCCTCACCATTCATCTTAAATCATTATCATTAACGTTACAACGCAACTCAAAATTACATTTGAAATAAAAAAGCTAATAAAAGTAGAGAAGTTATAGCGCAATAATTAATACAAAATTCATCATCGTAATTTAATATTTTCGTCTAAACTATACAAACTCTCATTGCTATTTGCACTGTAGTATCAAATGGTAAATCATAGTAATTTTTCCAAATCAGTAAGAACATAGGGTGGCATTTCTTATATTAATAACAACAATATCATCATAACCAACTATAATTCAGTAATATCGAGTTCGATAACTACACGTACCCCTCTTCCCATTACAAGATAGTAATTAAATAAGGGATAATTTCACAAACCTTCTCTAAGGTTTGATTTAATATCCCTTAGTACTTCTATAATTTTAAAAATCTCTCTTACTTTCCTTATCATATTAGATTGATAAGACAAAATGTGTGATAAATTATCGATATTATCTTACTGAAAATCCCTAAATGAATAACTAAAATTCACACAAGGGGTGACAATGTTACAAATGAAAGTAAATTGTTACCTCTCCTCTGCTCAGAATTTTTTAAAGTACAGGGGGTGACAATGCTGCAAAACATGTCAATCAAGGGGAGGTAAGAGGGATTTTTTTTTTTAAACCATTAGGGTATTAAGTGACATTAAGGAAAACCCTCAGGGAGGTTTCTGAAATCATCCCTTAAAGAAAAATATTTAAAAAAAAATTGTTAGGCTTTCGCCGGGTATTTGATTGGGCTTCAAGTGACGACTTCGAAATTGAGAAAGCGAAAAAAATGCATTTGCCTGAAGTTACTTCTGAAAATACAATTCAACGACCCAGCTTCAGATTTTGCATGAAAATTCCCAGTAATTAATTCATTTCAGACCAGAAGACGATGATGATGATGATCAAGAGAAGAGCTTCTTCTGCGATGATTGTTTCCATTGCTCAGTCTCAGGCAGCAACTGCTTCGTTAGGTACTGCTGCTACAGTTAGTTGTACTCCTCTTGCTTCATTTCCCTTTGCATTCCCAAACCCTAAACCCCAATTAGCCTTTTATTCTGCCAGTAGCAGTGAATTTAGATCGTCTTCTGGAAAAGTTCTGAAATTTCAATCAGGGTTGAGGAATTATATTAGTAATATCAACAGCATTGATGATGCTCTGCGCTTATACCAGCAGATGGTCCGAATGAGGCCTCTGCCTTCTGTTATTGATTTCAATCAACTGCTGAACCGTATTGTTAAGACGACTAAGCATTATTGTTCCGTTATTTACGTGTTTAGAGACATGTGCGTCGAGGGCATTCCAGTTGATGACTACACCCTCAATGTTGTGACTAATTGTTACTGTCTCGTGGGCCGAGTGGATTTGGGGTTTTCCATATTGGGTGACTTCTTCAAGCGTGGTCTTCTGCCCGATGTAGTCATCTTTAGCACTTTACTTAAGGGACTTTTTCGAGAACAGAAGGTTCCTCAGGCACAAGAATTGTTCAAAAAAATAATATATGACAAAGTTTGCGAGCCCAATGAAGTTATGTTCGGGGTTGTAATAGATGGCCTGTGTAAGGTGGGAAACACTCAAACTGCCATTGACTTTCTCAGAGCAATGGAAAAAGGACGAAGATTTTCTAAACCTAATACAGTTGTGTACAGCACTATCATTGACAGCTTGTGCAAGGATAAAATGGTCAATGAAGCTCTTGCCCTCTTTCAGGAGATGATTGAAAAGAGCATACCCCCAAATGTTGTTACTTACAATTCTTTGATTCAGGGTTTGTGCAATTTAAGCAAATGGAAGGAGGTTAAAGAGCTCTTCTCTGAGATGAAGGATTATAAAATTGTTCCAGATGTCTATACTTTTGGTATAGTGGTAAATGCACTGTGCAAGGAAGGACATATAGAAGATGCTGAACAGGTAGTAGGTGTCATGATTCAGCAAGGTCAGAATCCCGACCCCGTCATCTACAATTCCTTAATGGATGGGTACTGTTTACAGAGCCGAATAGATGAAGCAAAGAGAGTTTTTGATACAATGGTTGCTGGCAGCCTTACTCCTACTCTCCGTAGCTACGCTATTCTACTAAATGCCTATTTCAAGAACAAGAATGTGGAAGCAGCTATGAATCTCTTCCAAGAGATTCGACATAAAGGTTTAACTCCTGATATTGTTGTTTATAACACTGTTCTGCAGGGGTTATTTAGTGCAGGAAGGTGCCTTAGTGCACGAAATTTTTTTGCTGAGATGCAAGCTACTGGCATGAAGCCTGATTTTTACAGTTACTGTGTGGTGTTGGATGGATTATGCAAGACTAGACATGTTGACGAAGCATTGCAATTATTCCACACAATGGAAGCAGACGGAATAGATCTTTGTATAAGAGTGTACAATATCATCCTTGATGGGTTGTACAAAAGCAGGAGGCTCGATAGTGCTCGAGATCTTTTCATTAAGCTCTCCCACAAAGGATTGGACCCTGATGTCATAACATACACCATAATGGTTGCTGGCCTGCTTTCAGAAGGTTTCATCACTGAAGCTAAGGAGCTCTTTGAGAAAATGGAAGAGAGTGGTTGCCAGGCAGATAGTGTTATGTACAATGTAATTCTGCAGGAACTCCTTAAAGGAGGCCATTATGATGACGTAATAGTCTATCATGAAGAAATGGTTCAAAGAGGTTTCTTGATGGATTCAACTACTTTTTCCATTTTACTTGATTCATCTGCTGGAAAACAGAACAATCCTTCTCTACTTATGTCAATTCTGAAGATTGATCCAGACAGCTTGAAGTTCAGGGATGCGGGAGATAGAAGACCTTCACATTAGTTGCAACTTGTTGATCCTGCTAGTGTTTGGCCTTTAATTTGCTAGAACTAACATTATTTGAGTTCACTTTTGAACTGGGCCTTGGAGGAGTTATGTTGGTCGTATTTTGTGGAATTCCTGAAAAATCTTAAGTCCTGGTGAAGAAGCCACAGTCCCTCGGAAAGTTCAAATGACAAGTGTTGCAGTTTACAGAAATCTGCTGCTGTTAATTGGATTGATAACACTTCTTCTGAGAGGCTTCTTATTTATCCTTTCATGGAGAACCTCTATGTGGCATGTCACTTTAGAGGTAACTTGTGCAGGCCTTTTTCTTCTTTTCGATGGGTTTTGGTACTTTGGCTTGCATTTAATGTTTGAATTTATTGGAAACATGAAATGAAACTACATCTGAAAATATAGTTTGTGATTTTGAAATTACAGAAAAGTTTCAGACTTTTATAATTTGGAGGGTTTTCTTGTAAGTAGGATAAAATTATTACTTTCATTTCAATTTCTAAATGGAACCAAGCAGCC
The DNA here is from genome assembly GCF_003713205.1 of Coffea eugenioides. Classification (NCBI taxonomy): domain Eukaryota; kingdom Viridiplantae; phylum Streptophyta; class Magnoliopsida; order Gentianales; family Rubiaceae; genus Coffea; species Coffea eugenioides. Next base: position 15,744,141 of record NC_040041.1, read on the forward strand.
AATTTACAAGTGTAAAAACTTTTTAGACCATTGTCTTGCTTTCGATTTGAACTTTGAGGTCCCATGGATAGTTGTGGTTACATATGAATGCTTGTTATAATTACTTATGTTTGGGCAATCAGTTTTCAGTCAATCTTTAGCTTGGAGGGAGTAAAAAGAGGGTGAGTAATTAATACTTAAGGTTGCTATTCTTCTGTGTATACCATATCATATCTGCATTTTATTGCACTACAATTTTTTTTTCCTTTAGCTTTTGATTTGTAAGTAATTTCTGAACACTAGAACCAAAACTAGTGGAGTCATACAACTACGGAGTACACGAAACAGAGCCTGTCAAGTGTTGTTTCACTCAAGCTAACAGGACAAGGTGGAGTAGACAATTAAGTGGCCTCTACATATAAGACGGGTGAAGTAGAGCTCGCTATTCTCCACTGGAGGGGAGCCAAAACCCCTCTGGAAAAGCATGAGCTATTTAGACCAAAGAGCATGAGCTTTTGGTAAGAACAAGGATGCAGAACTTTGAATGCAATATATACACAATTAAGTTTTTTCCATGATAAATGAACAAATTGCATTAGATCCTCTTCGGTTTGACTTTATATCTCCTTTTTCTTTAATATACAGTACTCCTCTGTAATGATGTGGGAAGCAATGACACAAGTAAAAGGCATGAGCAGGATGAACTGACAGCAGTGATGGTAAACGTTGGGGGGAGAGAAGAGAGAAGAGAGCCCCTGTTTTGTACAAGTTGTTGCAATGTAACATTTGCAACCTCTTTGAAAGCAATATTAAGCCATTGCTTGAAGTAATATTGGTGTACTAAAAGGCGTGGGTTGCATTCTAGAATTGAAAATGATGTAGACTTTGCCCTACATTTTGTGCTTTTACCTTGATGCTTACATTCTGTTGAGCTGCTATTGATTTTCCTGCAATGATAAAACCTTATTGCTGATCCTTCATGTCTGGTTCTTGTTGTCTTTGCAGGTTTTTATATTTTGCAAAGCTGTTTTGGATGTTATTTATTTTCTCACTTTGCTGCATTTTCCTGATTAAATTTAGAAGAAGCCTTTTTTTTATGTGGTGTTCACTAGTTTGAATTTTTTTAAAAAATTTTTTGCTGTCAGTGTGATTTATATTGCATTTTTTGTCACTTGTTCTTACACATAGTCTTGGGTGATTAGATCATGTTTTCAGAGGAAGGTATGTCTATGACACGGGCTTATGAACAAAGTATGGTTAGGAACTAAAGCTATGGTTTATTAGTTGCTTGTAGTTACTACTAAGCTGGATTATTTTCACATGCCATCATATTAATCTGCAAGAGAATGCTCTTTGAGTCTTATGAATCGAGACATGGGATTTTTTTCCCTCATTTTACTGCTCGACACGTTAATTTTACTGCCTATGGAATATGGGTGCTCATTTTTTATTAACTGTTTTCTGGTATATGAGATGCAGGTTTTATAGAATTTGAAAACAGCAAATGAAAGGCAGGGTTAATCTGTTGTGGAGCTGGGGATGCGATTGTCTTATGCTGTATGAGACAAGGTTGGTTGTGTACAAACTATCTGCTGAAGAAAAGGACGTGATATATCTGAAAGCAAATGGTGATACTAATGGTCCACATTGGGTTACAGGCCCTGCAGTCAGGATAAAAGTTCAACGATTTCTCAAAGTGACCAAAGTTAGCATTATACAGTACCCCATTTTTTTACTTCTGATCCCCTTAATAACTGTCATTTAAATGCTTGTATGTTAGTTGAGTATAAGATCTTAAAGTTAAAAAGGATAAAAGGAATCAAGGTTTTTATCGACATTGATGTTATTCTCAAGTAATTTTGCTTGCCAAGTTTTTGATGTCTTCATTGGGAAACGAACTTCCATGCTCCAATTGTTACTTCTTGGACTTCATTTATGTTTTATGTCCAATTTTGCTGTGCAATATCTTTGATCTTGAACTGTTGATCTGTAACTTGTACCGATAAGGGAAATTAACCAATGAGAACAGCAAATCTGTACGAATTATATTATATTTCTGTTGTTTAGAAATGATTGATGGAACATAGGCATGCATGGAATTTGTTAGTGATAGCAGGAATTTGTCCACATATTCTAAAGTGATGCCTCACTCACGTCACTAAAACTCCTGCCGTCTTGATTTTTTCCTAATGCTGTATGGATCTAGTTTATTTAAGTCCTTATTTCAATTTTCTATTTTGTTGACAGAGAAAAATACTAACTTGTTTGCTTGTATAATGCTCAGCAGGCGTTTTTATACCACAATTACTTTTTGGGAAAATGGCCAATTTAGTCTCTTAACTTTTTTATTCCATTGATTTTGTCCCTACTATTATGTTTAGCCAATTTAATCCCCAAACTTATATTGTGGTTACAATCAAGGATCTCAGTGATGGCACCGTTGCATAAATTTGATAGGGCTCTTAATCGAGCAACCAAGAAGGGTATTTTGGGGACTTCAGTGTTGGGGCGGTAACAAAAAGAAGTAAATCGATGAAAAAATCTAATTCGACCCAAAAAAGGGAGATCTGCCCAATTTTTTCAAACCTCTGTACAAAAATGACTGCAATTAAATGCATTTGAGGAGTTGGGACAAAGCAAGCTCAAGCTCAACTAGCGATTGAATTTCAAACATCGTCGTCGTCTCAAATGGTTCAAAAAGAGGAAGCCTGATTTATGAAGGAAATGAGGAATACTACAATGGAGACAAAATTGTGTGATGCCACTGTTTTGAACAATGTGGAATTGTGATTGCATGTATGGAGGCAAACCCATCAAGAAGGTTTCATGGATGCAGAAATTATGGGGTAATTTTTTGTGTGCGCTAAGTTAAGGATTTGTTGAAATATTGGTTGAATTGTGACTATGAAATGGTAGTGAATGCAGAAACATGGTGCCCATAAATGTTTTTTGTGGTATGATCTACCCATACCCTAAAAAATGAAGAATATAATGGACGCAATTTTGGGGGACGAGAGAAGTGTTGAGAGAGAAAATGCAGAATTGAAGATTGAAATCAACAAGTTGAAGGCAAAAGTGAAAATATTGTTTTTAGCTTGTGTCTGTTGCTGCATTTTAGTTCTTGTTATACTTGGAGGCAAGCAAAGCCACAAGCAAGGTTTGCCAGAATTGAAGATGTTGCACTAGTTTTGGACACTGTATAAAACTTTATGGTTCATATGTTCTGGAAGTTGTAATGCCATACTTTTAAAATGAAGTAATTCCTGACCTTTCATCTATGTAATGATAAGTTTTGGATTTGGATTGTTTAGTATTTGTAATAGTTATGAGTTTGAAGCTTAGTTAAGCAAGTTTTTGGTGACAATTTCGATGTATTTTGTCATTGTTGGCTGAATTGGAAGAATTCAGGTTTGAGTAGGGTTGTAAATCGAACCAAGCAGCTTGGTATTCAGCTTGCATTCGTCTCGAATCAGGTGCGTTCAAGCTTTGATTGTTTAGGTATCAATCTAAATCCGAACATGATTTCAAATTCGAAAATAATAATGACCCAATCATGATTTTTATGTTGTCCAACTTGACATGTTTAGGAACAGGCGAGTAAATTTTATAAAAATATACCTATAGTTTTCTTCTTTAACTCCATTCGTTTCCTTCCACTATATTGCTTATCTTCTAAAATATCAAACATATAATATTCTTGTCTCTTGAATAAATATAATTAATTTTAATCACATTCCTAATTCATCATAATAGATTTCTTGAATATTAGAGAGTAACAATTAAGGGAAAAAGTAACAAATTAGGGTGAAAATCTCTATATCAAATTAAAATTTCAAGCTAAGCCAAGCTTTGATTATTTGTGCTTGAACTTGATACTTTAACAAGCCAAGGCAAACTTTTCATTAACATACATCTGAAATTTCAAACCAAACTCGATTAGTTTCTTTCAAAAAATTTTCTAACACAAGTCAAGTTCAGACATTCCTTTTGATTTTTAAACCAATGTTGAACATACCCTTTCGGGCTCATTAAGACTTGCTTTTAGCCTTAGGTTTGAGAGGTTCAGACACCTCAGCAACTTGCATTTCATTCAATAACCAAATAAACAACAAGAACATTAGTAATAATATGAGAAAAGAAAGAAATATATTATTGCACTAAGATTACAAAATAAGCAATCTAAACATACATTTGACAGATTCTTGCACTATCTCATTTTCTTGTGGTATGCTAGTGTTTCCAATCACAGTAGGATCTGCAAAAACATCCAAGGTTAGTAGTAGATGAGGTAACAAGTAATGTGCAATCCTAAAGAAATGAGTTAAAAGCATACCAGAAACTCCCTGAGCATTTTCACTTTCTCTAGCAACCATTGGACAGGTTCTGGCATTGTGACCAAGCACCTTACATTTTTCACACTTGTAAGTGGTCTTCTTTCACCGCTATCATCTCCTTGATTGTTCAGTTGACATCTTCTTTTAGTGTGATGACAGGTTGTCAGCCTGTGCAATAATAAAAATCTGTTCAACTAAAACTAATTTTTGTAAATAGTGGTAAGCAGGGTCGAATCCACAGGGATTGGGAGTAACTGTTTCTTTTTAAATTCACAATAACCAGGGGGTATTTTTGTGTAGAAGGTGACAATCAAAAGAATTCAAATAAAATCCAAGAAACTAATAAAAACTAAATAACAATTCATTAAAATCTAATGAATGGTAACTAAGGTTCTAGCCAAGGGATAACTTCAGCAATGGTTCACCTAATTGATCATCGATACAAAGCCAATTCCAATTATTTACTAATAAATAGGTTATAACTGCCAAACAAACGATGACAGTCAACCCCTCCTTACTGTGTCGGTGATTAAGGTACGCCTGTTAACCACTACTCTAATTGAGAAATAATCCTAGGTACGCCCATAAGATTTAATTCCCCAATTACCTTACGTATTAGAGGAGCCCTATTCTAATCAAATAACACACTACCAGGGTTATTTTAGGTTAGCCCGCGTATTCCCCTGACACGAATCTAATCATGCCAATTGTCACTATTTCAAGGCGATTAAACAATCACGGATTTAATACCCTAATTGACAATAGATTATCAAGTTAACTAATTATCCGGATCCAAGACAATCAATTAATAAAATAACCATAAGTACGGCAATCACGGAATATGCGAATACCAATAAATAATAGGAAAAGATAAAATTAAATCGATTTCACAATTGTTAGGCGAACCAAAGCCTCCGTTGTCCCTTGACTAGAGAAAGGGGATTTAATTCATCCTGGATAAGAAAGACCCACACAAAGTTGTAGAGAGGGTAGCGGCAATTGTCTCGGAAATTGGGAGAATTCAAGTCGCTTCAATCGATGAGAAAAGCGAGCTACAGCAATTAATCCAACTCTTTCTAATTGTCCAGACATACGAGAAGAAAACTACGAAGGATGAAAAGCAAAAGTCAAATAAGGAGAACTACAGGGAATCATTCCATTCTTCCATTCGTTCCTAACATCCGCTGAAAAGCAAAGCTACCAAGAGTATCCACTAAAGGACGAAGAAGAAAAGTCCAAAGAAAAGCTAATCTAATATCTAGTTCCTACTGCTATTGTGCGGCGTCTGCCCGCCCGCCGAAGAAGACTCCAGCCCTTTTCTTTTTAATGCTGTCTTTGGCCAAATTACCAAGAAGGGTCGCGGCTTGATATTCCAAAAATGGCCATGGATGTCTGCTACTTGAACTCTTTCCTGATAACTGTCAAATTGGCACTTGTTATCGTATTTTTATTCTACTCCCTGAAATATATGCCAAATACTAAAAGTAAGTAGAATCCAGCAATTAATCCACATCGGGTCAGGTAATAGGGAAAATTAATAATAAAATAAATGATAAAATTGCAACCTATCAATTCCCCCCACACCTAAACCATGCTTGTCCTCAAGCATAAGAACAATAAACAAACACCAATATTTGACAATGGCTATTGCTCTATCTACCATATTGCCAAGATATCAAGAAAAATATATATCAAGCATCAGTGATCAAAATTCAAGAAACATCACCCCGATTAGCTTCTAAACTACAAACTCTTTCAATTCCAAGTTAACTAATCTAAGAAGAAGGAATGATCGCTTAACATTTATCAGCAAATTGTCTAACTATTAACCAAAATCTCAACATTAAATACATAATTCGGCAAGCTGACTTATATCACACACTAACACAACCTTCACTCTTTTTTTCATATTTTTCTATTTTTCTTTTTTTTTTTCAATAGTAACACATGACTTAGTCTCTAACCATTGAAGCCTTTTGACGCGAACTCCGACATTTGTCAGATGAAAGAGTCCGGTTACTCAGCTCCCATCGCCACGTGACCACGCACTCATAGCAATTACTACTTTTTGACGTGAGAATCTATACTTTTGGTAAAGATCCCCGATTAGTCGGTAGTAAAGACTAGCGGAGTACAGTCAACTCTTATTCGCAGTTAAATAACACAAAAACTCAATATAACACAAAAAAAAAAGAAAATTTGCATCAGCTAGTCTCATTTTCAAATATGGAGAACTAAGGTTAATAACCGGACCAATTCACATGAAAATACCAATAATCATTCCCTATGCTTAGGAAAGTTAACCCAGAATTATAAAAGTCATGCAGTTTTCGATATTCACCCAAGAGATATTCTTAGACTCGACCACGTCCACTTGATACACTTTCATTACTAAAATTTGGCAAAAGTAGAAATAGAGGCAACAATCCAATATCAAACCTTGGCATGCACATACGAGCTAATCACTAAAAAGAAAGAAAGAAAATGAATGAAAGGTAGACAAGTAACAAACTAGAAATAAAGGAAAAACATCTAAAAACTAAAAACTACTAAAAACTAGAACCACAACTGATCCCCCCCACACCTAAACGATACATTGCCCTTAATGTAGCAAATAAACATCAAAAGTAAGAGAAAGGGCAACAAAACTTCCCTGAAGTCGGGTCAAAGTAGTGGTCTGAAAAGGAGAGGAGAAGCTGGCGGCATCGGCTGTGGGAGAACTTCGGCGCGCGAGTGGTGAGTGAGCAGATGCGGCGGTGGACAAAGGGAAGAAAGGATCGGGGAAGAAAAAAGAAAGACAAAAGGAAGAAGGGAAGAAAGGAAAGAAAGAAAAAAAAGAAAAAAGAAGAAAAAGAAAAAAGAAATAGTTTTTTTTTTAAATTAAAAATTTGAAATTTGAAAATCCAAGCAACGGTCAAAGGAAAGAAAAAAAAATTTCTTTTTATTTTTATTTTTATTTTAATTTTTAATTTTTACTATATTATTATTAACAAAACTTATTTTCGAAATTAAAAATTAGAGTTTAACAGATAATCAAAAAATTTTCTCGAGATTTGAATACTTACCTTTCCCGTGAATGTGACGCGGGCACGTCAAAAAGGCAGGAACCCTTCTGACCATGAACTCTCCATACGACGTGAAGTGGGCACGTCATGAGGGCAAGAACCCCTTCTGACGAATCTGACCATGAGTTCTTCATGGGATTTGACGCGGGCACGTCATAAGGGCAAGAACCCCTTCGGACGAATCTGACCATGAGCTCTCCATACGTCATGACGCGGACGCGTCATGACAGAAGGACACCTACAAATCATCAAAACAAAAATTGAAACCCGAAATCAATCAAATTCAAGGAAAACATATTTAAACTATCACACAAAATCAAACAAACAATTAAAAGAAACAATTGGGTTGCCTCCCAATGAGCGCCTTTCTTTAATGTCTTTGGCTAGACATGGCTAAGAAGTGCTATTTGGAACACTGTGGCTCATCCAAACGTATCGCTTCCACCTCTCCATCTACAAGATCCTCATAATAGTGTTTGAGGCGATGTCCATTCACCACAAGCTGCTTATCTGTCTTAGTACTCTGAATTTCTACTGCATCATAGGAAAAAACGTGAGTCACAATGAAAGGGTCAATCCAACGGGAACGTAGTTTACCGGAAAATAATTTGAGCCTGGACTGGTATAGGAGAACCTTTTGACCCACTTCAAAGGTTTTTCTAGAAATTTTGTTGATCATGAAATGTGTGGCGACCCCACTTCCCCCTAAGGCGAACCAGAGGGTTGGCGGGCCGTCTACCCAACTCTCGCCAGGACTCAAGCACGCAATTTAGCCTAAATCCATTCCAAAATAACTTAACTATTACAACAGCGATTCTTCCAAAATAAATCAATTGCTAATACCACATTAATTTCAAAGATAACAGCATCTGAAGATAGCCAATCGACGGCTCCTAAACACCTCATGCGTTACATTCAAGAGGTAAAGCCTTACAGTTTCCAAAACATATAATTTCATACAACACGAATATATACACATACAAGCCAAATATCATAATCAGGATTTACACTTTTCCAGCTTCAAGTGGCAACCCCAAAACAGCACTATATCGTTTTACTCAAATACATTGTAAACTGCAAAACGAAGTATTAAGGTTCAAATACATTCATAAGAAAATCTAAGTAGCTCAGATTTCTCAAACTTCAAGACCTGTCAAGGAAAACAAATAAACGTGGGGTGAGCTAAAACTCAGTGGTGCCCCAAAACATGCAATTAAATAAAACAACTAACACGTATTGATTTCAACTGAAGTAAACAACTAGGAAAGCGCATAACAGTACAAAGTAGGATACGGGGGCTCTCAGGAGCCATTTTCCGCGCTTGATCAAAATTTACCGTAGTTGACCCTCCGTCAAGTCTCACTACTTACGGTCCATGTAGAACTCTTTAATTACTTAACTCCGGCCACCGATCATACCCCAGTTCCGGGCCCGCACGACAAAATAAATGAGAGCGGTAGTACTCGAGTATACCCCCTGGATAAACTAGTCGAGAGATTCACCCAACGACGTCACGAAATAAGAAAGCAGTAATATTCGAATGTACCCTTTGGATAATTAGTCGAGGGATTCACCCAACGATATCACGAAATAGGAAAGCAGTAATATTCGAATATACCCTTTGGATAATTAGTCGAGAGATTCACCCAACGACGTCACAACACTTAAGATATTTCACGAAAACACTTCACACAAGTCACCACTCGAACGGCTAGTTTGATAAAATACACACTGCTCACTTCGATGGATCAGAAATCATTTTTGGCAATTACCACATATCGAGTCAAGAAAGCACTTTAACCAGATAGGCATAGAACAAGCAAGGACACTCACCTAGGAGTGAAGCTCAAAGGTCAAGTTGGGAATCAAAATCCGCATCCTCGCTAAACCCTAAAATACCAAATTTTAAAACTATAAGTTTTCTGTTCAAATTCTAGGTATTTGAATATAAAAGGTTATCTGGTATATTACTAGTTTATTATCTCGAAATAATTCGACAATCCACTTAGGGTAAAACTTAGTAAAAGTAGTGAAAGTTTCATATGCCTTTCTTTATAATACTTTTCTTCTATAGGGCAAACTAGAGCCAAATCAATTTGTACAAGTTTTCTTGCCGAACACGTTTTCTATATCTTTTATTTGAAATTATTAAATCTAGTGGTTTTAACAAATTTCCTCTTAGACAACTAGTCAAGATAATTTTTATGAAAAGTTTAGAGTTTAAAAGTTAATGCAATTATTCCCTAAAGGTAATAAAACCGGTTTAAGCCAAGAAAAGGGATTGACTAGTCGGCAAGATTTTAAAAGTCCCGATATCTAATTTTATCGTTGGCGTACTAAATTCAATATATATAATTTGATATTAAAACAAAATATACCCACAAGGCTGGTTTTAAAGGTACTTGAATTCAAAAGACTAAAACAGACTTCATGATCCCAATTCATTTGCACATTGTGTCCTAAGTTGCCATTATAACCAAAACACAATTCAAATATAAATGTCACTAGGGCTTCATCAATCATTAGCCCTAGGTCTCGCCAGATTCCAGTTCAATCAAAATTCAACAAAGGAAGTCCAAGGTATCAAAACAAGTTCTAAATCACAAACCCAAGACATAGTCCGTGGACCCTTCAGGTCTACTTCAGCCAACCACTTGAACAAATTCACCAAAATTTACGCTTTTGCAAAAAATTACTCAAATGGCCAAGAGTTTCATCAATCATTAGCTCTTGACAACAAATACTCAATTTCAATCACAACTCCATTCAAGACAAGAGGAATACTATATCCAGCTTGAGTCCCAAATGACTCTAAGAGTTCAAATTTTCTTTTCTTGTTTCGATAGTCAAGAAGGATCCCAGCAAATAATTTTATCAAAACCGTAATGCTCGTAGAATTTACTCAAATAGCCAAGGGTTTTATCAATCATTAACCCTTAACATCCAACAATCATTTCTTATTGAAATATCGCCAACAACTCAAGTGTTTCAGTACTAAGTATCTTACAAGACTTAAAACAACATTTTTCAAGCATAACCAACCATTATATTCCAAGAACAAGAAAAATCCAGAAACAACCACAAATTTCAGTTTCATTTCCCTCGGCAATTTACAAGATTTTCCAGCAATTACATTCCAACATTTTTGGTTCAATCTTTCAATATATCGAATATTTCATCGCTAAACAACTTACACCGCTTAAAATACACATCTCTCATGCATTTCTAAACCATTACATTCCAAGGAAAAATTCCAGAAACCAATTAAAATTTCCCAGTTCAAGCCTCACGGCTTTCACAATTGTTTCCAGCAACTAAAGTGGTCCTAAATCCGAACTTCCTTGGTTAAATTAGTGTGTTATGTACTCAAATCCAACATGCAATCATTTAACTAGTTAATTAACATATCTAGTTCAGGAATTAACCTCGATCAGCAACACAAAATCGTCTAAAATTTCCAGAAATTTCCAGCTAGCCTCGGTTGAGCATGCATGTAGCAGATTCTGTTTTTACTTTTTTTTTCTACTTTAGCCGAGGTGATTAGCTGCAAGCAATGCTTAAACACATAGTTATTAACTAACTATTCACAGCTATAAGCTCAGATTACTCCAATTAAACAAGATTAAAGCTGCATTTCTGAATCATCCCACAGCAAATTCCATTTCCGCCAACACAGATTTTTTTCTTGGCTTTTAATATCATCGATTGATCATATAAACTCGACATGCAAGTCTTAATCTTCTTGTTTATACTTAGTTAATCACAATTGCATGCTCAGGTTATCCCTAATAATCGAATTCAGAGCTGCATTATCCCTTTTAGCTCTCGGCCGAACATTTTTCTTCCAAACAGATTTTCCTTTTCTTCCTCATTTCATCATCCGAGCATATAAACCTCACATGCAAGTCCATAGCTTGCTTATTCTACCTCTGATCAACCATTTTCAGTCCAGAAAATTACCTCACCGAAGGCTCCCTCGCACGTCAAGGGAACTGAAATTTTTCCCCCTTTCGGCTTCGCGCACAGGTTTGGTTCTGGTCACTACTGCAGCTGCGGAATGTTGAGGTGGATGGTGCAGTTGGAGGTGGATTGGAGCTGGTTGAAGGTGCGACAGGGAATGAAGCTCACGCAGTGCTGCTCTCCTTCCTTCTCCCTAGCTCACGGACAGAGCAGGAAAAGAATTGCAGCTCGCGGTTTCTTTCCTTGCTCTCGGTTATATGGTGCAGCTCACTCCCTCTCTCTCTCGTTGATGATCACGAGGTAAGGGTGTGGTGGTGCGAGGTGGAGGTGAAGAGAGATGAGAGGAATGGCTCTCGGTTGGGAGAAGGTTGAGTGTTTGAGAGGTTGTGTGTTGAAATGGAAAAGAGTGCATTGGCTGAATGGAGTGGTGGTGCTATAAGGTTGTCCGAGAGAGGTTGAATGGTTTCATGGAAATTTTGTGGGATAGTGGAGGGTGTTTTAGTCTTTTCACATTACACCTAATATCCACGTACGTTCTAAATTCTATTCTAACTCCAACGTTTTATCCCAAATGAAATTTAAATGCCTAATAATGCACTAATTTCGCTAATGTTTGGTTATCGAAATTTTTATATCTTAGGTGTATTTAATATACTTGTATCGATTTTGTCTAAACTTTATCGATTGCATTTTAATACTAGGGTTCCAAATAACCTTTATCCTCATTAACGGTTAAAGTTTAGCTATCAGAATTCAGAGAAATTAATTGTTAAATCAATGAAATAATTTACCTTCAAAATATTAATTTTATCATAACAAGACCAAATGATTTATTAGTTTAGCGAAATTGTATTATTTTTCACTTAAAATTATTGTTACGCACTTATTTGAGAGCAAATAGATAAATAAATAAATAAAAATAGTGCTAAAATTTGTTAAAGAATAAGAAATGCAAATAAAATATGCAATGATATTTGTATATATATTTTCAGGGTTCTCACAAAATGTCCGGCTTCTTTCCTTGTAAATTAATTCATTCTCGTACGCTTCGTTCCGAATCTCCTCCAATTCTTGTAAATTCAACTTCCGTTGAACACCGGCATCTTCTAGATTCATGTTACACTGTTTTATTGCCAAAAAAGCCTTGTGCTCGAACTCCACTGGAAAGTGACACGGCTTCCCAAATACCAACCTGTAAGGTGACATGCCGATAGGAGTCTTGTACGCCGTCCGATAGACCCAGAGAGCATCTTCCAACCTTTGACTCCAGTCCTTCCTATCGGGTCGCACCATTTTCTCTAAAATGGACTTAATTTCCCGATTCGATACCTTCGCTTGACCATTGGTTTGAGGGTGGTACGACGTTGAGACCCTGTGGAGTACAGCGTACTTGCGAAATAACACAGCTACGGTCTTATTGCAAAAATGCATTCTCCTGTCACCAACAATGGCTCTTGGCATCCCAAAACGTACAAAAATATTAGATCTGATAAAATATGCAACCACCTTCGAATCATTAGTCCGGGTGGCCTTAACTTCCACTCATTTAGACACGTAATCGACTGCCAACAAAATATACACAAAACCAAATGAGGTAGCAAAAGGCCCCATGAAATCGATACCCCACACATCAAAAACTTTAACAAAAATTAACGGGACTTGGGGAATATGATCTCTACGGGCTATATTACCTATCCTTTGACAACGATCACAAGACTTACAAAACATATACGCATCTTTAAACAAAGAAGGCCAATAAAACCCACTTTTCAATACCTTATGAGCAGTTCTTTTCGGTCCAAAATGACCTCCACAGGCAAAAGTATGACAAAAAGTTAAAATCGATTGGAATTCAGCCTCACTTACACATCGCTTCATCACCTGATCAGCGCACTTCTTCCACAAGTACGGGTCATCCCAGATGAAATACTTGACATCGTTCTTTAATTTATCCCTCTTCGATTTTGGCCAATCTGCAGGGAAATTACCTGTTACTAGATAATTGACTAAATCAGTATACCAAGGCAATTGAGAATCTAGAGAAAATAAATGTTCTTCAGAGAATGCGTCCTTCAATGGCTCATTCTCCTCTCCAATGGGTATACGACTCAAATGGTCGGCTACTAGATTCTCTGAACCTCTCTTATCCCTTATCTCCAGGTCGAATTCTTGTAAGAGCAATATCCATCTGATGAGCCTTGGTTTTGCATCTTTCTTGGTCATTAGGTACCTTAACGCTACTTTTTGCCCCAATACAGCCCCTACAGCATGATCACTGGCATCGCACATGATCTCGAATGACAAACTCCAGTCTGGGAGTTGGATGATCGGGGGTGAGGTCAATAGCTCTTTCAATTTGTCAAAAGCTTTCTCACACTTGTCATCGAACTCGAAGGTTACATCTTTTTGTAAAAGCTGGAATAACGGGTTTCCAATTTTCAAAAAATTCTTGATGAACTTTCGATAAAAACTTGCATGTCCAAGAAAAAAGCGCACCTCTCGCACACTCGCGGGGTAAGGTAAAGCAGATATAATATCTATTTTCGCCCTGTCAATCTCGATGCCCTTAGAAGATACAATATGACCCAGAACTAACCCGTGCTCAACCATAAAATAACATTTTTTTCAATTAAGCACGAGATTAGTCTCTATATATCTTAATAAGATCAATCTCAGGTTATCTAGACATGTATCAAAACTATCATCATACACACTGAAATCGTCCATGAAAACTTCAATAATTTTTTTCACATATTCAGAAGAAATGCTTACCATACACCTCTGGAATGTTGCAGGTGCATTGCACAACCCGAAGGGCATTCGTCTATAAGCAAAGGTCTCAAACGGGGACGTGAAGGTCGTCTTTTCTTGATCCTCTGGTGCAATTGCTATCAGAAAATATCTTGAAAATCCATTCAAAAAGCAATAGTAAGCCCGACAAGCTAACCGTTTAACCATTTGTTCAATGAAAGGGAGAGAAAAATGGTCCTTTTTTGTGACGGCGTTCAGCCTACGGTAGTCAATACACTGCCTCCATCCAGTGGGTTTACGCATTGGCACGAGCTCACCCGTTTGGTTGGCATCCACTGTCACTCCTGCCTTCTTTGGGACTACCTGGACCGAGCTCACCCAAGGGCTATCTGATATTGCAAAGATGATCCCCACATCTAGCAACTTCAAAATTTCTTTTTTTACCACTTCCATCATAAGGGGGTTAAGCCTCCTTTGAGCCTGCCGTACAGGTTTGGCATCCTCTTCCAGCCTAATCCGGTACATACAAATGGACGGGTTTATCCCCTTAATGTCTGCGATAGTCGAACCTATTACCTCTTTATGCTCTCTTAGAATCCAGATTAACTTCTCCTCTTGGGTGTATGATAGTGCAGCTGAGATAATTACAAGGAGTGTTTCGTTGTTGCCCAAATACGCATATTTTAAGTGTTTCGGCAGGGGTTTCAACTCCAATACAGGTGCCTGCATCACAGATGGTAATACCCTTTGGTGAGATTTGAGAATGAAAATAGGTGAAACTTCATACCTTTTCGTTGTAGTTGGCAACGAGTGTAGTGCCCCTATTGTGCATTTCAAATCTTCACTCCACTCCACCTCAGGAATTGTCTCCAACTCAAGGTGCTTGGTTAAAGCAACCTCCGACTCATCTCTGCCAACAGTTTCAAACACTTTCTACACCATAGGGTCAATAGCACTCATAGAGAAAATAGAGCTAAAATTGAAGTTTGAGGGGTATTTCATAGTATCAAAAATATTAAAATGCATAATTTTTCCATCAAACTCTATGGACAAGGTACCCTTATTAACATTAATTTTTGTTTGTGCTGTGCTAAAAAATGATCTACCTAATAACAAAGGAGAGGGATCGGGGGAGTGATCATCATCCATATCAAGTACATAAAAGTTAGCTGAAAACATCAAATCATTAATTTTTACCAACACATCTTCAACCAACCCATCAGGATATGCATTAGTTCGGTCAGCTAATTGAATGATTATTCCAGTTTCTTTTAATGGACCTAGGTTCAGAGAAGCATAGATAGACTTAGGCATGACATTAATTGATACCCCTAAATCCAACATGGCCTTCCTAATCAAAGTATTTCCTATCTTACAAGGGATAGTGAACATAACTGGATCTCCTCACTTTGGTGAAAGTTTCCCCTGTAGGACCGGCGACACATTTTTCCCAACAACGACTCTTTCATCTCCCATCAGCCGCCTTCGATTGACACACAGGTCTCTCAGAAACTTGGCATATTTCGGCACTTGTTTGATTGCGTCTAAGAGGGGGATATTAATCTCTACCTTGCGAAACACCTCCAAGATCTCCTTCTCCTTATCCTGCTTCTTCGATTTTTCCAACGTGCTAGGAAAAGGCGGCAGGTTAGTCTTAACTGTAATGACTGGGTCCGGGAGTACCTTTGGATCTGTGCCATTCCTGTCCTCTTTCTCAAGTTCATTTTCGATCTTTTCCTCATCATTGTCCTTAGGAATCACCGGCTCGGGTCCTTGGATTTCCTTGCCACTCCTCAAAGTCATTGCACTCACATTTTTCGGATTCAACTCAGATTGAGATGCAACTTCCCTTGAACTTGGGACTCCAAACGGTTAATTGCTATCACCATTTGACTCACCTGACTCTGTAGGGCTTGTATTTGTCCCATTTGATTCCTCATGCTCTGCACGTCAGAGTCCGTCTTTTGCTGATTAGCAAGTAATTGTTTCATCATTTCTTCCAAAAATGGACTTAAGTTTGAAGAGGGTGGTGGTGGGGGCGCGGCTGATACTGCTGTTGATGCCCTTGCTGCCTATTTGGTGCAAAATTGGGTTGCCTATTTCCTCCATAGCTGAAGTTAGGGTGATCTCTCCAGCCCGGGTTGTATGTGTTCGAATACGGGTCATAGGCCTTTCTTGGCGCGGGCGCGTGACCAGCCATGTTCACCTGCTCTACAGTTTCTTCCTGAACCAGTGGACACACCTCCGCAGAATGACTCACTGCAGCACATACCCCACACACTTTGGCTTGTGAGGTACTTCCTACAGCTAATTGTTGCACGAAGGATGTCAATTCAGAAATTTGCTGCTGGATGGAGGATGTTTCTACCTCATTCACCCTACGTGTTGGGACATCCTCTCTCGTACCAAACTGTTGTGAATTCTCAGCCATTCCTTCAATTAACTCCCATGCTGCCCGAGGAGTCTTGTTCACTAACGCCCCTCCACTTGCAGCATCGATTATACTCATGTCCCTAAAGAGTAGGCCCTCATAGAAGTATTGAATGAGCAGTTACTCATTTATTTGGTGCTGGGGGCACTTGATGCACAGTTTCTTGAATCTCTCTCAATACTCATAGAGGGACTCGCCTGGATGTTGCTTGATACCGCAGATCTCCTTCCTTAGACTTGCAGCTCGAGACGCTAGAAAATATTTGTCCAAAAAATTTTTCTTCAACTGGTCCCACGTGGTGATACTACCGGTGGCAGATAGCACAGCCAGTCTTTTGCAGAGTCTTTCAAGGAGAAGGGGAATGCTCTCATTTTTATCTGTTCTTCTGTAATACTTGGGGGTTTCATGCTGTTGCAAACTACATCAAACTCTTGCAGGTGTTTATACGGCTCCTCACCTGGTAAACCAGGGAATGATGGCAAAAGATGAATTAGACCAGATTTTAATTTAAATGAAGTATTATCATTTAAACTTGGGAAAGTAATGCATAGAGGTTGCTGATTTAAATTGAAAGCAGCCAACTCCCTTAGTGTCTGTACATTCGCCATGGTGACTTCCTCTTGATCTGAATCACTTGAGTTATCCACACGCAAATTCGTTGACTCAACCTCTGGATCAAATCCTTAAGATGCAACACTGGACTGCTCCTCTTTGAGCTGTCTGGTTTCCTTTTTGTCCTACGCGCAGTCTTCTCTACCTCAGGGTCAAAAATTAATTTACCTATACGAGAAGAACGAGGCATGCATTAAAAAAATACTAGAAAATTAGAGCAAAAATGAACTCAAAAAGAAACAAATAATAACGCCAGTCCCCGACAATGGCGCCAAAAATTGACAGGTTGTCAGCCTGTGCAATTATAAAATCCTGTTCAACTAAAACTAATTTTTGTAAATAGTGGTAAGTAGGGTCGAATCCACAGGGATTGGGAGTAACTATTTCTTTTCAAATTCACAGTAACCAGGGGGTATTTTTGTGTAGAAGGTGACAATCAAAAGAATTCAAATAAAATTCAAGAAACTAATAAAAACTAAATAACAATTCACTAAAATCTAATGAATGGTAACTAAGGTTCTAGCCAAGGGATAACTTCAACAATGGTTCACTTAATTGATCATCGATACAAAGCCAATTTCAATTATTTACTAATAAATAAGTTATAACTGCCAAACAAGCGATGACAGTCAACCCCTCCTTACTGTATCGGTGATTAAGGTACGCCTGTTAACCACTACTCTAATTGAGAAATAATCCTAGGTACGCCCATAAGATTTAATTCCTCAATTGCCTTACGTACTAGAGGAGTCCTATTCTAACCAAATAATACACTACCAGGGTTATTTTAGGTTAGCCCGCGTATTCCCCTGACATGAATCTAATCATGTCAGTTGTCACTATTTCAAAGCGATTAAACAATTACGGATTTAATGCCCTAATTGACAATAGATTATCAAGTTAACTAATTATCCGGATCCAAGACAATCAATTAATTAAATAATCATAAGTACGGCAATCACGAAATATGTGAATACCAATAAATAATAGGAAAAGATAAAATTAAATCGATCTCACAATTGTTAGGCGAACCAAAGCCTCCGTTGTCCCTTGACTAGAGAAAGGGGATTTAGTTCATCCCGGATAAGAAAGACCCACACAAAGTTATAGAGAGGGTAGCGGCCATTGTCTCGGAAATTGGGAGAATTCAAGTCGCTTCAATCGATGAGAAAAGCGAGCTACAGCAATTAATCCAACTCTTTCTAATTGTCTAGACATACGAGAAGAAAACTACTAAGGATGAAAAGCAAAAGTCAAAAGAGGAGAACTACAGGGAATCATTCCATTCTTCCATTTGTTCCTAACATCCGCTGAAAAGCAAAGCTACCAAGAGTCTCCACTAAAGGACGAAGAAGAAAAGTCCAAAGAAAAGCTAATCTAATATCTAGTTCCTACTGCTATTGTGCGGCGTCCGCCCACCAGCCGAAGAAGACTCCAACCCTTTTCTTTTTAATGCTGTCATCGGCCAAATTACCAAGAAGGGTAGCGGCTTGATATTCCAAAAATAACCCTGGATGCCTGCTACTTGAACTCTTTCCTGATAACTGTCAAATTGGCAATTGTTATCGTATTTTCGTTATAGTCCCTGAAATATATGCCAAATACTAAAAGTGAGTAGAATCCAGCAATTAATCTACATCGAGTCAGGTAATAGGGAAAATTGATAATAAAATAAATGATAAAATTGCAACCTATCATGTGACCTTTTTGTTGACACTTGGAGCAAGTCATCTGCGTGATACCCTTCTTAGACAGTTCTATACACCTTTTGAAATTAGGCCTTGACTCATCTGGCTTTCTGTTCCTTGCATTTTTAGACCTACCAGGAAGCTTCAGCTTCTTGGGTGCACACATAGGAACCTTGTTAGATCTTTTCCAATTATTAGGTTCATTAATTGGACCAATAACTGGCTCATAAGCTTTTAGATAAGCATCTCTAAAATAACATGGATGCATTAGACTTTCTAGCTCAACTCTAGTCAGTGCAATGCAGCCTACAACATATGAGTATGGTAAACTAGTTAGCTCCCACTTTCTACGTGTGAATGTCATTGCCTTAATTAAAACCTCTTTTCAAGGCTGCAAAACAAATGTACAGCCAGTGGAATTTTTCCTTTCCATTATTCTCATCAACCTTTGTCTCAACATGCACTGCAGAGCCTGGATTTGAATTCAACAATTCCTCGCAATAGTCCTAAATTCTTGTGTATTGTACTTATAGTTTCCTTGAATCAAAATTTTGGCTTTTGCAAATGTCTTGTACCCCTAATTTTTTGTGATATTAACACTCAGCTCCTTGTGCACCTTGTCTGTAAATGCACCAACTGTAACTTTCCTATTCATGTGCAAGAACTCCATGTAATGTATGGCCAAGAATCCTGAGTTTGCATGTTTGTGATAGAAAGTTCTGTCACATTGATATTCTGGTCCCGTAGTTCTAATCTCAAATGCATCATAATCTAGTTCTTTTGCAGCATAAGCAAACCACTTGCATTTCTGATTCTTGCATTTTGCTATGATCCTTCCTTTGTCATTCTTCTTCCAACTATGCTCCTTGCCCCACTTCACAAAATAAAATTCAACTATACTCTGAAACAACATCCTTGTGTCAAACAGTAAACCAACAAAAATTTAGGTTCCTTCATGTCCACTTTTGGCCTGAACCTCATATATTTTGTCTTACTTCTTGAAGTGTCTTCATGAATCATGGCAACTATTTAACTCCTTTGTGTTCATGGAATTTGGTCCCCATCATAAATATTAAAGTCAAAGTTAGCAGCAAAACTTTCTTGTACTTTTGTTTGTTGTTGCCTATGTGCCTGTACATTTCCCTTCTTCTCTTCAACATTTGGTATAACAGTTTTCCCTTCAAAACCAGAATCATCTATGCTAATCTCACCATCAATTGTCCTATCAATAGTAGTAGTACAATTCTTGAATATTATGTTATCCTCATCATTACTATCATTTTAGAGATGTTATCCTCATCATTACTATCATTTTAGCCACTATCATGAAAGCTTTCACCATTATCAGTTGACTCTCATTTTGCCTTATTTTCAGCCTCAAGACCATCATCTTCTTCAATTTCAAGGCCTCTCAATTTACCCCTTTTCATTTCTTCTTTAGTCATATGAACTGGAAGTTCTTCATTCCCAAAGGAAGTCATCAAATGTGATGTCCACATTCAACAAATTTTCATTTTCATTCTCAACTTCACTTTCAACAGTTGAGTAGTTTGAACTAGGATCCATGGATCTAATATGAAAGTCATGGACAACATAAAGTTCAACTTTCCCAATTTGTTTGCCTATACTAGCCATGTCTATGACATCCTCTTCAATATCTATTTGTCTAAGTCTCAAACTTCCATCTTCAGTAAGGATTCTATACATGTATTGGGCATCTACATGACACCCAAGTAAATGGCCAAAATCTCTCACAGTAGCTATGTTTATTTTTGTGGCCGAAACCCCTCCAAAAAGCTCTATGCTACCACCAAAATATTTTTGTCTTGGTTCTTCAAAGTATGCCCCACCATAGTAGATATATAGATTAAACACATCTGGGTCATCACCTATTTAATTTTCAAATAAATTAAAATAATTTACACCTACAATTTGTTAATTTATAAACACATGTTCTGCATATCATTGTCTACCTTTTTCACAACATGAAAGCAACATCACAAATTAAATTTAAGAGTTAGGGACCACATAAACCCCTTTACACAAAAAACGAAAAAAAAAAATTTTCCATCATCATTTGACTCAATTTTACTGTTCTAGGAAAATACCTACTGTTTGAAATAGGACAAACCCCTATTGACCATGATTAAGCTATTAACATAATAAAAGAAACAAGATTTAAGTGCTTCAACCTACTCGATTTGCTTGACTCCCCTTCCTCATAATTGCTTCTTTTGTGCATTTCATCACCTACAACCTCTATCCTTCAAGTTCTTGTGCCCTCCGATTTCTTATTCATCATGATCTGTTTCGATTTTGTTTAGCACCTCATCAACTAAAGCTCTAGTTTTTGTCCAAGAAAAGTTTTTGTTTTCGTTTTGGGTACTGCTTAAAAGTTTTATCTATTGGTTAATTTTTGTTAAAGCCCAAATGCCGAGGTTCCCAAAATACCCTTCTTGGTGGCTTGATTATGAGCCCAATCGAATTTATGTGGTGGTGCTGCCATTGAGATCCTTGATTGGAACCACAATATAAGTTTAGGGATCAAATTGGATAAAAATAATAGTAAGGTATGAAATTGACGGGAAAAAAAGCTTAGGGACTACATTGGCCATTTGCCCTTACTTTTTACAAAACTACTTTTATTGTTAATCGTGGACAATACCTTTGGACTAAAATGACGAAGAATGATTAGTTTTGCTAGGAGTCCAAGCTATGACAAAAACAAATGCCACCCAAAAATGTTAACTATGATTCGCAACTTTTAATCCATGCAATGAGCAAGCACTTTTGAATTTGTGAGAACGATTAGAAGTTTGGAAGCACATTTACAAAAATAAAGATATGCTAGAAGGATTCGAAGTTAGGTAGATTGATGTTGGGAAATGATCATGTATAATTGACCTAAGTTTTCATTTTCTATTACTTACAAATGTTGACCTAAATTAAAAAAAAAAAACCACATCCAAGCATATTTCAAAAGAAAAAAAAGTTTGAAGTAAAATTATTTTAACAAATACTTACCCTTAATTATGCATATGATATGGTTACAAACTAGTACTGCTACTTTATGGCTATTTATTTGTTCACTTGTGGAGCATGTGGGTCCAGGCCAGTTGGTGGACTAATCATAACAAGTCTACATGTTATTGAGTTTGGTCAATTTTTAATCAAATCAAGTGGGAAAACCAAGTTTTGTGACTTGAGGAATTCATCAACCGAGGAAAAAAAAGAGCACCCATCATTTTTCTTTGTTTTGGTGAGAAACAAAGAGAGAAATTTGGGGAGAGAAGCTAGAGAGAAACAACTTTAAGAACTTAATTGGAGGGTAATTTGAACCCCGATTGAGACGAAATTTTATTCACACGATTCTCTCATCAAACTCTACTCATCTATTAGTTCAGATTTTGGATTTTCTTTCCGTTTGGTAACACTCTTGCGTACTCACTTCTTTGACAGTTGTAGTTTTTGGGGGTAATTTTGTAACAATTTTGCTTGGTTAATATTGGTGATATTGTTGTCATACGAATATTTCGGGTAGACCTATGTATTTTCATTATTATGATAGTGAAGATTTTTGGACTGGACTAAGTTCCGTGATTTTTTTCAATTTGGGCTTTTCTTGTTAAAAATTTTGGTATCCTGCACTTTTTATTTTTCTGCATTTTATTATTACTGTTGGTATCGTTGTTATTTATTCTTAGTTTACCTAGTATTTGAAAAAAAAAAGTAATTTATCTTGAGTTAACTCTGATATTGTGTACCTACACTGGTATTTCTTTTCTAATAAAGTGGTATCAAAGCAGTCAGGTTGGGCTGTTCATTTATACTGGTTAAAATGAATGATTCGGATAGCAGTTGTATGATAAAATTGAATGCAACTTATTTGATTTGAAAGTTTAGAATGAAAGACTACCTATATTGTAGAGATTTGTTTGAATCTGTTCTAGAGGGTAAAGGTAGACCAAGTAATATGAGTGATGAAAAATGGGCTATTATGTATAGAAAAATTGTTGGTAATATTAGAAAGTGGATTAGTTAGAGTTATTTTCAATACTTTGCTAATGAAATTAGAGCTGATGTACTGTGAAAAAAGTTAGAAAATATATACGAAAAAAAGACCAATTTAAATAAAGTCTCTTGTCTGAAATAAATTACTCAAATGAGATACAAATATGGAGCAGATATGACTGAACATCTCAGTAATTTTTAGGGCTTGATAAATCAAGCGGCTACATTGAACTTAAAATTGAATGATAAGGTGCAGGCTTTACTATTGTTCAGTTTAGTGCTAGATAGCTGTAAGACAATGGTGATTTCTATTAGTAATTCAACTTTAAATGATGTGTTGACCATGGATATAGCAAAAAAAATTATATCGAATGAAGAACTCAGGAGGAAAGAACAAGGAATTGTGAATGAATTCCAAGCTTTGGTGACAGAAAAGAAAGAAGAAAGGGGGAGAAGTAAAAGTAGAGGATCCTACAAAAGAAATGATAAATCCAGAGGCCGGTATGAGTCGTAAAAAAATAATGTATGCTTTTATTGTAAAAAGAAGGGACATTATATGAAGGAGTACAAAATTTTAAAACGGGAACAAATTGAGCAAAAGAGCAAACGCAAGGCGAAAGAAAAAGTTGATGAAGAGACTACAACGGTTGGGACAGTTCATGATGATATGTTTGTATTCTGTGATGATGGTCATATGAATATTATCTGTTATGACAGTGATTGGGTAGTTGATTCGGATGCATCCTATCATGTTATTCCTCACAACCATTTCTTCTCAACCTATACTGAAGGAGACTTTGACTATGTTAGAATGAGAAATGAGGTTTCGTGCAAAGTTGTTGGTATAGAAGACATATATTGGACACAGATACCAGTTGCCAACTGATCTTAAGAAATGCTTGACATGTTCCTGACATTCACCTTAATCTTGTTTCTACAGAAAAACTTGATGATGAGGATTGCCATAACTCACAAGGTGGAGGCAAATGAAAATTTAGCAAAGAAAATCTCGTTATTGTCAGAGAAAAGAAGCAGAGTATCCTCAACTTGATGCAAATTAAGTTGGGGAAGAGAGAAGTGAAAGCAACAACTCGTGATTTCTCTATTGACCTTTGGCATAGGCGATTTGAGCACACAAGTAAAAAAAGAATTCAAACACTTATTCGCAAGCAATTCCTACTTGAAATCAAAGATAATATACTTAAACCTTGTGTTGACTGTATTTATGGGAAACAAAACAGAGCTGTATTTTAAAAAAATTTTCTCTATCTAAGAAATTGAATTTGTTACAGTTGGTGCACACTGATATTTGCTATATGAAAGATAAGTCTCTTTGTAGTACTATTTATTTTATAACTTTTAGTAATGACTTTAGTAGAAAAGTTTGATGTTTTGTTTTAAAATTCAAAGATCAGGTTTTGGACATATTTAAATATTTTCATAGCAAAGTTGCGAGGGAGACTACAAGCAATTAAAGTATGTTCATGTTGATAATGGTGGTGAATACATGGGACCATTTGAAAACTACTACAAGTCTTATGGGATCAGACTAGAAAAGACAGTATCAAAAACTCCTCAAGAAAATGGAATAGCATAGAGGATGAATAGATCCATCACGAAGTAGGTCAGATGTATGCTCTTCAATGCTAAACTGTCAAAATTCTTTTGGAGTGAGACAATAAGGACTACAGTTGATTTAATTAATCTTTCTCCATCAATTCCTTTAGATAATGATATCCTAAAGAGAGTATGGACTGAAAAAAATGTTTCTTTTAAACACTTGAGAGTTTTTGGTTATCAGGCAGTTTTCATATTCTCAATGATGAGAGGTCAAAACTTGATGTAAAATCAAAAAAGTATATTTTCTTGGACTATGGATATAAAGATTTTGGTCATAGGTTATATGATTCTATTGAAAAAAAAAAAGTGATCAGGAGCAAAGATATTGTCTTTCTTAAAGATCAAACCATTGAGGACATTAATTAAGGTGACAACCCAAAATTCTCAGATGATATTCCTGTTAGTTCAAATCCAAATCCAGATCCAGTTTCAGTACCAGTTGATTTTGATCATGGAGGAGCTGACACATAGCACAAAGAGGATATTAATGGTAATGACACTGCTACTAGTGAACTTATGTAAGAGACACAGCCAACTCCACCACCACCACTACTACAAGATGAGTCTAAAAGATCTATCAAAGAAATAAAATTTTTTAGTGGATATAATCCTAATGAATATGTGTTACTGACAGATGGAAGGGAATCGGAGTCCTATAGTGAGGTTCTACAGCATGAGAGGAAAGAAAATTGATTGCAAATTATGTAAAAAGAGATGATGTTTTTATATGAGAATCATACCTATGACTTAGTAAAACTGTCTAAGGGCAAGAGAGCACTCGAAAATAAATGAATTTATAGGTTGAAAACTCAAGAGTACAGTTCATGGTCAAAGTACGAGGCAAGATTGGTTGTGAAGGAATTTAATTAGAAGAAAGGTGTAAACTTTGATGAAATTTTCTCTCTTATGGTAAAAATGTCATCAATTCGGATCATTCTTGGTATTGCAACCAACTTAAATTTAGAGATTGAGTAACTTGATGTAAAGACAATCTTCCTACACGGTGACTTGGAAGAAAAAATTTGCATGGACAATCGGAGGGATTCAAAGAAAATGGCAAAGAGAATCTTGTATGCTATCTAAGAAAGAGTTTGTATGGATTGAAATAAGCGCCAAGACAGTACTATAAGAAGTTTGACTCTTTCATGACGGACCACGAGTACCATAGGACTATATCTGATCATTATGTCTGTGTAAAGAATTTTTCTAATTGTGATTTTATTATTCTCTTACTGTATGTTGATTGTTGGCCGTGATGCCATAAAAATTGACATGTTGAAAAATGCGTTAAGCAAATCTTTTGCAATGAAAATTTTGAATCTGGTTAGACAGATTCTTAGGATGAAAATCTATTGGGACAAGTAAAATGGAAAACTTTGGTTTTTTCATAAAAAGTACATTGAGAAGGCGTATGACAGATTTAACATGAGTAAAACTAAGGAAATCTCTGCTCCACTTACGAGTCATTTCAATCTAAGCATTGAGCAGTGTTCTACAAGTGAGAAAGATAAAGAATACAAGAGAAAAATTTCTTATGCATTAGCGGTTGGTAGTTTGATGTATACTATGGTTTGTACCAGGCCAAATATAGCTCATGCAGTTGAGGTAGTCAGTCGATATCTCTCTAATCATGATAAGGAGCATTGAAATGCTGTCAAATGGATCCTCAGGTATTTTAAGGAAACTTTCAAATTGTGTTTGTATTTCAGTAATGGTAAAACTATGTTAGATGAGTACACCGATGCAATATGACAGGTGATCTCAATAACAAGAAGTTTACATCTGAATACTTGATGATTTTTACAGGGGAAGCAATATCATGACAAAGTAAGTTATAGAAGTATATCGTCCTTTCCAGTATGGAGGTAGAGTATATCGCAACCACTAAAACATGTAAGGAAACTTTTTGGCTGCGAAAATTCCTTCAGGAGTTGGATATGAAGCAAAAGAAGTACAATCTTCACTCTGACAGTCAGAGTGTCATCCATTTATGTAAGAATTCTACATTTCACTCTCTATCCAAGTACATTGATGTGAGGTATTATTGGATTCAAGATGTGTTGGATTTCAAGTTATTGACACTTGAAAAAATTCACACTAATAACAGTGGTACAGATATGCTAACCAAGGTGTTGCCTAAGAAGAAATTCTCGTTTTGCAGAAAAGAAATATATTTGGTGGAGCCTCCCAAATGAGATGGAGGGAGAGATTGTTGGGCTTATAGGTCTAGCCCATTTGGTGAACCAATCATAACAAGTCCACATGTTAATGAGTTTGGTCAATTTTTGACCAAATCAAGTAGGGAAACCAAGTCTTGTGACTTGAGGAATTCATCAATCGAGGGAAAAAAAGAGTAGCTGTTGTTTTTCTTTGTTTTGGTGAGAAATGAAGAGAGAGAAATTTTAGGAGAGAAATAAGAGAGAGAAACAATTTTAAGGTCTTGATTGGAGGGTGATTCGAAACCTGATTGAGACTAAATTTTACCCACGCGATTCTCTTGTCAAGCTCTATTCATTTACTGGTTCAAATTTTAGATTTTCTCTTCGTTTGGTAGCACCTTTTCATACCCACTTCTTTGACAGTTGTGTAGACACTGAAATTTTTATTTTTACTTATCCCTATCTTTATTTTTATGTTTTTCAAAGAAAATTCATTTTTATCTTATTTAATTTTTATTTATTTTCCAAAAAAATCAGAAAGCCATTAGAAAGAAAATAAAAGGAAAGGCAGAAAAAGAAAATTCAAAATCAGATTAAAAAAAGAGGGTTGCTTCACGCGGGCGTGCGTACAAAAGATGAAGCCATAGTACAGGAATATTGCAGCTGCAAATTTCATCTTATTTCCACTCATTTTTCTTGCCTTTTCTTTCCTTTCAAGCTCCTCAGTTCAAGGGGACACCTCATCCATCAGGAATTATTAAGAATCTTCTAGAATCAAAGTCATCTAATGGTTCAAAGTTGCAAAAAAAAAAAATCCAACTTTCATATGAATCATTGAGATGAGGGTTTTAGCAACCCTTGTCTTATATAAATGGAACAAAAAATGTAAGAATTAGGGTGAAAAAAATAAGAGAAGCGGCAGTGAAAGAAAAAGTGGGAAAGGAGAGAAAACAGAGAAAGAAACTGAAAGAAAGAAAACGGCGATCAGGCTGAACCAGCAGCCTGCTTCCTGATCATTTTCCGATCATATTTCGAGCCCTTAGAACAACTTCTTGGTTTCTGCACTTTCCTGGGACGTATTCGAGCAACTTTTATTCAGAAACCATTTACGAAAAACAACTCTAACCGAATGTAGGCCCAAAGTCGCTGAGTCACCAGCCCTTCGAAGAAATCTTGTCGCAAAAAACCGAGCTTCCATCTGCAACTTTCACATGTCGGATTCGCTTCTTTTACGGTGTAACGTGTTGTTCTTCCTTTTGGAGTGCCAAAGGTAATCTTTTTCATCTTGTTCCGTTCGTATATCATTAGATTTACATAAAAAATGTTAAAACCTTGTTGTTGTACTTGTTGTTGGTTTTTTTTACATAAAAAATGTTAAAACCTTGTTGCTGTACTTGTTGTTGGTTTTTTTTTCTTCTTCCTTCTATGGTTTTCCCTTTCTTTTACATGTTGTTAGTCTAGATTTTGTCTCATAATGTCGTGTTCAAATGTTTAGATTTGGTGTTAATGAAGCATGATATGCTGAAAAATCATTTGGTACGATGTCTTGATGAATGACGAACCCAAAAGTTGCAGCAATGCTTCGAACCAGATGCATGGAAATTTCAAAAATTTGCATTTTGACCCTAAGTTTCCACCTAATTGTACTGTGGCTCAAAATGTGGAAAAACGAATCAATTTTCCCCCTTTTAAGCATTATTCCTTTTTTGAATGTTTTAAGTATATTTTTAAGCATTTGATTTCTGGATTTTAGGGCATGAATAAAGCTTAATATTTCTTTTTAGTTGATTTAATGTCTTGTTGGGTTAGATTTTTGGGTTAAGATTTATTTTAGATGGGTTTTTATTTTATTTTTCTAGGTTTTGGCATTGGGTTGGTTAAATCCCAGCTTTTTGGTTGGGTTTTGCTTGGCCTACAAGGGCAGGCTAACCCGTCATTTTCCTTAAGGCTTTTCGTTGAACCAAGATGGCCTTTGGCCCAAGAAAATAATAGAAATGGCCCAAGTGGCCTTTTAGCTGAAGAAATTTGATAACAAAAATTCTATTGTAGTTCCTGGGCTTTCGAGTATTTTTACTGTGACCCTAAAAAATTTTGATTTCTTTCAAGTAAGTCCCTATTTCAATTGCAATTTGGTCTCTGAACTTTATCTTTCTTTGATTTTGACTCTTAAATTTTTTAAAAATTATAATTTGATCTCAAAAACTTTCTTAATTTTTGTAATTAGGTCCCTGAGAGTTTTGATTTCTTAAGTATAATTTGTCCATCCTCCTTAATTATTAATCATGTCTCATTTAAATACATTTAATAAGTAAAAATTTAGGAGTTTCATGGTTATTTATGTTTACTTCCTTTATGTGCATTTATTTACTGGTGTATTTGCGTGCTTATATGTTAATTCGCTTTCTTTAGGATTTTACATCTAGATACCATACTTATGTGTTATGTACTCTATGTGCTTTATGTGTTTACTTGCTTTAATCATGTTTTGCATACTTTATTTATTTATAATAAATGCATGATGTTACCATACTAGTCCAACGCTAACTGTGACCCTTTTGTCTTTTTCTCACTAGTCTAATGTTAGTGAGAATTTATAAACATGGGATAGTCCAATACTAGACCCTTAAGACCGCCTATGCGCTAGAATCACATGTTTGCATGATATTTATTGCATTTCACACATATTTTTATTTTTTGTTTTTAGGATCTTTTTCTCATCTCGCATGATCTTTTCTCTATATATTGTATTTCTTATCCCTATGTACACAAAACATGACATTTAGACTTGCATTCCATTTAGAAAATTAGAAATATGTTAGTTCATTTGCTTGATTGAGTTAAGAGAGTCACCCTTCAAATATGGGAAATGAACGAGTATGATTTCTTAACTTTAGCACGCTCTTTTCTCCTCTATAAAAAGGAAAATTTGAGTCGCGAATTTTAGCATCTCGTACCCGTATGTTGCATTCCTCTCTTCTGGGTCACGTATATTTATTTATATATATTATAATTTCTTTTTCGAGTCCCATCTTTTTACATATTTGTGACCTCCTCAAAAAATTCACAATTAATGTAATTGGTCCCAATTAAATTTTGAAAAGACATTCCAACCCTCACGACATCTTAGGTCTAGATTCGTATCCATATAAAAGCATCCTAATATGATAAATTTTATAGGTTAGATTAGGAAAATTTTCGACTAAATCTCGCAACTAGATTTGGTTAGGTTGAAAGGGTATCTTAGATCAAATCTTTTCCTTCTCTTTCTTCAACCATAACTCCCGAACTCTTTTTTCTTATTTTCAAAGATCTGGAGTCGTTTAAAAGGGGTTTTATTTATTTTTCATTTTAAAAAATATTTTTAGGTGATTTGATACACCTAAATTCAATATTAAGTGGCGACTCCTATTTTTTCTTAAAAACCTTTTTTAGACTATTAATTTCGGCCTAAACCATCACATATTTTAAGTCCCATTTTAGGCCCTTTTTCTTTATTTGCTTTCTAAAATCAAAAACTCATTTTTTTTAACATTCATTAATTTTAAAAAATGGGCCCTGCCAAGTTGTAATTTTTGGAAGTGATTTTGTAACAATTTCACTTGGTTGATATTGATGATATTATTGTCATCCAAATATTTTTAGTAGACCTGTGTATTTCCATTATTGTAATAGTGAAGATTTTTGGACTGGACTAGATCCCATAATTTTTTTCAATTCGGGTTTTCCACATTAAAAATCTTGGTGTCCTATATTTTTTATTTTTCTGCATTTTATTATTGCTGTTGGCATCGTTGTTTGGTAATTTAATTTAGGGAAAATCGTTCAAAATGGCCCTCACATTTGACAAAATGACTTTTTTTGTCCTTCACTTTTAAAAGTGTATTTTTACATCCCTTACAAATTCACATTGGTCAAATTTGGTCCCTATCTAAATTTTCGACTAATTTTTTGTTGGAATCCACCACATGCCTTACACGTAATTATTTTTGAAGGGCAAAATTGTTAAATCAAAATTTACATAATCCAATCCATAGTCTCTCACATTTCATAAATGAATTTTTTTGTCCCTCACTTTTCACAAAATGAATTATTTCGTCCTTTACATTTCATAAAATGAATTTTTTCATCTTTTATATTTTACAAAATAAATTTTTTCATCCCTCATTGATTATGCATATGAATAATTTTTGTTTTTAAATTTATATATATATCTATTTAATTTCACATAAATAATACGAATAACATGTAATACATCTCTATTTGATTTCACCTAAACGTACTGTTTAGATGAAATTAAATAGATATATACAAGGGTTTAAAAAAATTATTAATTTTTCACTCATGTTCATTTTCTTTTACTCAAAAATTGAAAATAAAGAAGATATTTAATTCTAAACATTATCAAGTATTTATATCGAATTAAATTTGGATAGAAAAAATAAAAAAGGAAAAGTATAACAAAAAAAGTAAGTGATTGACACTTTCAAATTTTAAGACAATCACAAGGCAAGAAATTTAATTGTTGGTCTTAAAGGTGGTGAGTAAAAATTTTAGATTTAAACTGCAATTTGTTAGTATGACTATAGAATTTGAATTAGAACCGATTAATTAGATGGTTTTATTACATAACTCAATAAATAAATTATTACCAAAAGAGAAATGTTACAAATATTGAATAGATTTACATGGTAAAATTAAATATATATATATATATATATATGGGTTTAAAACAAAATTGTTAGATTTAAACCCATGTATCTATCTATTGAATAGCATGTATACAATTACAATTAGTCTATTTAGATAAAATCAAATAGAGATATATTATATGCTAGTTGTACTGTTCTGGTAAAATTAAATAGATATATACATGTATTTAAAAAAACTATTTATACACATGGTCAATGAGGTATAAATAAATTCATTTTGTAAAATGTGAGGGATTAAAAAATTTATTTTGTGAAATGTGAGGGACGAAACAATTTATTTTGTGAAATGTAAGGGACTATAGATTGGATTATGTAAATTTTAATTTGATAATTTTGCCCCAAAAAATGATCACCTACAAGGCATGTGATGAATTCTGATAAAAAAATAGTCGAAAACCTACGTAAGGATCAAATTTGACCAATGTGAATTTGTAAGGGACATAAAAATATACTTTTAAAAGTGAGGGACGAAAAAAGTCATTTTACAAAATGTGAGGGACGTTTTGAACAATTTTTCCTTTAATTTATTCTTATTTTAACTAGTATTTGGGGAAAGAGTAATTTGTCTCGAGTTAACTCTAATATTGTGTGCCTGAACCATCCCTTTCCCAACATCACTAGACATGGAAAACCAGAATTCTAGAGGAGGGGAATTGACAATAAGTTTGAAGTCCTCAAAACTTGTAACTCTATCCCCATCCCCATCCCCATCAACAGAGGCAATAATAAGTAGGCAATCTTCAAGAGACAAATCTTGTCCCATATTTTCCACAACTTCAAACAATTCTTTCACGGTCACAAATTCTGCTCCCTGAAAATCCAAAGCTGCAAAAATCGCCTGACAGAAGTTTCGGGGTCACCAATTCCAAGGCCCTTGTTCAAATCAAGAAACTCTGTAATGCTTAGCAGTCCATTTTTGTTAGTGTCACCATTTTGCATCGTAGTTTTTGGTCAAAGAACAAGTGAAAATAAGCATAGCACATTACGAAATGTGGTTGTTGAGTAGAGATAGAAGTAACAATTTGGATTCCTATGGTTACATTTGAATTGATAGTTCATAGATCAAAAGAGAAGGCACTTGAAGTACTAAACAGATTACGAAAATTCAATTGGTTAACCTGATAAACCGGCCACCTAGGCCCTAGCTAGATTGGATTAATAGTTAACTGAAAAACTAATGAACTATTAACTTGTCAATGATCTGTCAATTCAATTGTGATTCAGAAAATTGGCCGGTTCAACCACCAATATAATTATTAATTAATATGACAAATGTTGACCGCAACTCACTTTTTTTTAAATGAACTATCATTATCATTTGTATCGTATAGTTTTTAT
Source organism: Coffea eugenioides (assembly GCF_003713205.1). Taxonomy (NCBI): domain Eukaryota; kingdom Viridiplantae; phylum Streptophyta; class Magnoliopsida; order Gentianales; family Rubiaceae; genus Coffea; species Coffea eugenioides. The sequence continues at coordinate 15,776,798 of NC_040041.1, forward strand.
TTATTAGACTATGATATAAAAAGATGACGAGAGTGCCATTATAAAAGAGTAGAGGGTGATTAATATTAATAATAATAATAATATTTATTTATTTTCAATCTATTATTTTATTATATCACAGGTTTAAGGAATCGTGATAGGTATGATTGATTTAGATTGGAAAATTTGCCAAATTGATCCCTAACATTTTCACAAAAAACTTTTTTAGTCCTTAATATTTAAAATCAGCCAGAATAGTTCCTAACATATAAATTATGAGCCAGTTTGGTCCTAATGTTCGTATTTGCTCATTTCTTCGACTAAAAACAGCACACCTCTCTCACATGGGTATAATTTCAAGAGCAAAATTGGAAAACATTCGTTAATCCATGATTTTACAGGCAAAACCCCCTTTGGATTCCTATTACTTTTCTCCCTTTCCCTCGACACCATTTTGCAAACTAGCCAGAAACCATCAACAAATTTCACCTTCTCAGTCAAAACAGCTTTTGCACTTTCCTTGATTTCCCTATCCCCATATCAAACCCCCAAGCCCTTTTTCAATTTCACCATACCTCTCAAAATAATTCAACAAAGTCTCAGAACTCATCTCAGTTGGTTGGCACATTCTCCACTAATTTTATTGCTGACAAACCATCAATTTTATTGCTGGGGTTTTTTAGGGCAAGTAAGAAAGACTCAACATTCTTGAAAGTAAAAAAACCATAGACTTTTGATAAAAATCTTGCGGTAGGATGGGATGTCATCAACGATGGAAAGAACGGTATGGAGAATGCTAGGATGGACAATCGCAGCTTCTGAAGGATTCAACAATTTGGGATTTCGTGAAGGATTACAAAATGCAAAATTTCACCTTCTTCAAACTTCAAGTTTTCTAGTTCTCTTGAGATCATCAAGCTTTGGGTTAGTTGTGATGGTGGAATGCATCTGATGGAGTAGGTGCAGGGAAAATGACTCAAGATTGACTCTAGGAGGAGTGGGTAGAGTTATGGAAGAGCAGCCATTGAGAATTTGAACTTTGAAGAGAATATTATCTTTCTTTCAGAGTCTAAAACCATGGATTAACGAATGTCTTCCGATTTTGCCCTTAAAATTATATCCATGTGAGAGAGGTGTGCTATTTTTAGTTGGAGAAATGAGCGAATACGAGTATTAGGACCAAACTGGCTCATAATTTATATGTTAGGAACTATTCTGGCTGATTTTAAATGTTTGGGACTAAAAAAGTTTTTTGTGAAAATGTTAGGGATCAATTTGGCAAATTTCCCATTTAGATTCGATTAGGTGCGATTAATATATTACATATAAAATGTGGATGTACGCTTATAGGGGCAGATGTATTTTGTGCATTGATACGGTATGCACGAATAAAATTTACAAATACAATAAAGTTATGTAAGCGTCCACCATATAATATGGAAAGTATAACAATAAGATAATCGCACGAAATTACCATCCGTACATGCCTCTGAACCCGGTTCAACCGATAAACTCGTTGTTGAACCGACCCTTTCGGATTGATGTCCGTAAAATTCATCCTTATGTTTCCCATCATTTACCCTTTCTTTTCCTTCCGCTAAAACTCCAAAATGAGCAGCCAAAGCTACCTGCAAAAACCACCTTTAACGTTAAATCCCTCTATCCTTTCTCCCTCCCGATCTTCGCCAGCATCTCTCCAAATAAACCTTCTTCAGTCTCACCAAAAACCAACACAGAATAAGTTGAATGGCTGTAAGAACTCGTGTTCTTCCTTGTTACCTGCTGCTGTAAAAGGAGGTTCTTCTTCTGGGATTTTGTCTGCAATCGGGAGAGCAATTGAGGAAGAAGAAGAGTACAGAAAAGCCAGGGCTGAGGTTCACAAGAAGAGTGTGGATTTGGAAGGGTATTCAGTCGAAGGGATTTCAATTGGTGGTCATGAAACTTGTGTTGTTGTTCCTCAACTCAAGGCCGCTTTCGACATTGGGAGGTGCCCTTCTAGAGCTGTTCATCAGAACTTCTTGTTTATCACTCATGCCCATCTTGATCACATTGTAAGCTCTTTGCTTCTTCTTGTTCTTCTTCTTCATTTTTGGTTTGTTTCAATTGAGTTGCTGCAATGATCCTTGCTTGATTGAAATCTCATTTCAGTTATGATTGGGATTTTCTTTTTGAAAATTTTTATCTTGTTTCTTTTTTTATTTATTTATTTTTGTGAAAATGACGTGCTTGGATTGCTATTTAGCAATCAGGTGCATATTTATCTTAATGGGCGTTTCCGTTGATTTTGCGACAGAGTATACTGACAACTTCGGGTGATAATGTTCATATCTACTTGATAATACTTTGAATACTAAATATGTTTAATAATTTGGAGTCCAACTGGTAGTGAGGAGGGGAATATATTTTTATTTTACTTCTAGCTGAATATGCTTGAGCAAATATTTTAGTTTGTATAATAATGACATGTTGGAGGAGGACTAGTAGATTTGGATTGTGCTGCACAGCAGTTGATGGTTTGTAATATTTGATAATAGTGTTTGTTGACAGACACTGAATTTTATCTGTTTATACTTTGATTTAAATTAAGAGTTTTGGCAGTTTCTACTGATTTAGAGTGGGCTTCCAATGTATGTGACTGCTCGTGGTCTTTACATTATGAAACTTCCAATGGTTTTTTTTCCACATTGTATTAAATAAGATGAGGAGAAGTTATTTGATATTCACCTTCTATATGTTGATATTCTTATTATATCTTATCTCTTTTTACTTGGTTGATGTTAAGAGGACTTTTTGCAATTTTACTGAATTAGGGTGGACTTCCAATGTATGTGGCTACTCGCGGTCTTTACAGCTTGAAACCTCCAACTATTTTTGTTCCACCTTGTATTAAAGAAGATGTCGAGAAGTTATTTGATATTCACAGGGCCATGAGTAATGTAGAACTCAACCTTGATTTGGTTGCTCTGGATATAGGTATGCATTCCCTTCTGATATAGTTTCTTTCGTTCTGTGCTTGATAGCTCTTAGTCCATACCATGATTTCTAAGTTTATGATCAGGGGAAACTTATGAAATGCGGAATGATCTTGTTGTGCGACCATTTAAAACTCATCATGTCATACCCAGCCAGGTAATAGTGCAAAACTTTCTTTTTGTTTTCCCCTTTTCTCGAATTACCTTGTTTCTTCCTATCATCAGAAGCAACAATTTTGCACAATCTACTAGGGTACACTTGTGTGGATGTCGGGGATAAAGTTTGGAAAATTATAGGTAGATGATACTGACCTTTCCTGAGGTTCACTGCTATTCCAGATACCTCCCTGTGGTTCTTGAATTAACACCAACCTTTCTTGCCAGAAACATCAACTAAATGGCATTAAGTTTTCTGATCGAGACACTTACAGTCCTCTCATTTTGATGTCACCCTTTCAGCAGCCACTTTCTCTTCACTCTTATCAAATCCCTTCCCATTTTCTCTGTCAACCCAAAGTGTCCTTTCCTCCTACTCATTTCCCACCTCACCAACCTTTCCCTTTCTGAATTTACCTCATCCACCCTCTGCACCTCCTCTTGCTATTCCAGTGTCTCCGGTGCCTCCCCACTATCTGATTTCCAAATGCCCAAAAATAATATATTCATGTCTGCTGATTCGTTCAACTTTCAGATCATCCCATCTGCTACTACAATGATTCGACATCAAGCAAATAGATTTAGAAAAACTTGGATATATTTATTTGCCAATACTTCTCCTATATATATATATATATATATATATATATATATATATATAGATATCTTTAACTGAGACTGAGAATTGGGTTGATGATGAAGGGAAAATGTCATTGGGTTGACTCCAGTTTTGATAAAACTGGGTTCTATGAACATATAGAATAATTTGGTGATTTTGATATGTTTTCCTTTTGTATTTAGTGTGACCAAGTTGGGTTCTAGTTCAAAATGTTTCAGTTTTATCCATTAGTTTTTTGCAAATCATTGGCATCAACTGACAGTGGGACTTCATAGGGTCAGATTATTTTGGTTTTTTTTTTTTGGGGCAGGGGAGGAGTTGCTGACTTTTGAGAGAGTTTTTTTTTTTGTTTTTTTGTTATGGGGTGGTTCAGCTCTCACTTTGGGTGACTAGGTTTCTGCAAATTTGGCAGGCTGTTACATATTGCCTGGGGAGATGAAGGATGTTGAAGAGGAAATGTAAAGCAAGCATGGAAGAAACTAGAGAACAATAAAATGGAAAAAGAACTAGTTAGGATTTTGTTATTTTGTTGACTGTGGAAGGACAGTTTTGACGAACCAATACCTCAATTTCTGCATGTAATTACTTTTTACTCATTGCTATTTACTGAAATTGGTGGCAAGAGTAGTTAGTTGAAGCTGAAGTGAATCTGAAAGGAGGCAATAGTCATTCTGCGAACCACTACGGAACGACGATTAAACCACAGGGAGGTTGGTCTGATTTACCGACAATTTAATAGATACTTTTAAGGTTAATGTTAATGTAAAACTGTTGAAAAATCATATAGAAATTGTGGGTGACCAAGAGCTTGGGTGAGTGAAACTAAGACATGCTTGATTTGCTTGCCAACTTTTGCCCTGAGGTTGAAATTGCTCTTAATGCTGCATCATTCTGGTTGCTGCTTATGTGTACAGGGTTATGTTGTTTACTCTGTTAGAAAGAAGCTGAGGAAACAATATATGCACCTAAAGGGAAAGCAGATTGAGAAACTGAAGAAGTCTGGTGTTGAGGTTTGTGAAATGAAAACTGCCTGCAATATATACATTTTTCTTTAATTTCATCTTAGACAGGCTGCCATTAGAGTTTTCTTTCCCCCTTGTCTAATATGAGAAACATTTTTCAGATCACAGATACTATCTTGTGCCCTGAAGTGGCCTTCACTGGTGACACAAAGTCTGATTTTTTCCTTGATCCACGCAATGCTGATGCATTGAGGGCAAAGATCCTTATAACTGAGGTCAAGCCTTTTGCTTTTAGCAATCACATGATGCATCTTTATGAGATCTCTTTAAAGGTGTTACCAACTTATATCTCTGTAAAGACCTCCTGTGTCTCTTAGGATTTTCTAATAAATGTCAAAAATGAACATTCTCTTTCTAAAATTTTAGCTACTGAACTGATTCTCTTGTAGTTGTCCTCACCCTGTACTCTTAAAGGATTTATATTTATTGCTCTATGTGATGATCATGGGAAAATGTGGATTTTGATATCTGTCCTTAGTAGATTTAATATTTTATTGAAGGAAATGAATAATCTCTAAGTCTTCAATGTCTCTTTTAAGTCAAATACCTATTTTCGAGCAAAGATGAACTTTTCATATTTCGGCTCTTAAAGTTGGTCCAAGTGTGAGCAGGGCTAGTCTGTGTCAGATAGCAAGAAAATTTCTATCCTATATTCTTAAGACCTCTACCACATGCGTTTCCTTCTTCCAGATTGAGGAAATGCCTGAATGGGTTGAATACATAGCAATGTAGATCAGAGGTGGTTGCCTTTCCATATCTCTAAATGAAATATTAGGTTCTGTACATTTTCTATTATCTATGAAATACAGTCTCTGTTTCATAATATATGATCAAGTTTGCTTGAGATCAGAACCATTTATACTTTAGAACCCTCTGGAACTTAACTTTACCTGCTGTGAGAGATGACATGAAAAATTTGACGTTTAGTCAAAAGCCTTTCTTCCTGTTTGTTATTATTGTATAATTTTATTTCAATGATATTTCTGATATACTAAAAATTTCTGTTCTGGACAGGCTACCTTTTTGGATGAGAGTGTCACTGTTGAACATGCACGTGATCACGGTCATACACACCTATTTGAGGTACTTGAGTATGAAGCAACTGGTCTACAAAATTATGCCATTATGATTTACATTGTAGTCCATCTGAAGCAGATGCAGATGATAGTACACATGATAAGTAACCATGTTATGAAAGTATATCTGAAAGCTTGTTTGGGGTACAAATGGGTTCTGTATTAGTTATATTGTTTACCATTGGAAATGCAGATTATGGAGCATGCCCAGTGGATTAGGAGCAAAGCAGTAATATTGACTCATTTCTCTCCCCGCTACAACATTGAGGTACATGATGCAGTTTGTTGTTATGATCTGTTTATCGCAATATATTTTTAGAAGTTTTTGTTGGCTTCTTGTAGTTGATTGCTAATCATGTTGAATTTGTCCTCTATTATCGTTTTTTTTTGGTTTCCTTTTTCCACTTGACTCTTTTATTCTGCTTTTGTGCCTTCCCTTTAAATTTTGGCCTTTCTTGATTTGAGATTTTTTAGATAGTTTGTTACGAATGAAGAACGAGGAGCAGGGATTTGGAGTCTGGATGCATATAATTCTTTTACTATATTCACCAAACAGACAAATCACTGGAAAAATTAAAAAAGACAAACGATGAAAAAAACCATAGACAGCTGGTAATATGTTTCAGCCAAAAAAGTGTTCCTGGCAAGGGTTCAAGTCTTATGTTGTTTGATGTGTCAATTTCAGGACATCCGCCAAGCTGTATCAAGATTGCAGTCAAAGGTCTCAGCAAAAGTAATTGCTCTAACGGAGGGTTTTAAATCAAAGTATTCGTAGATGGGAGCTGTATTACTCTCTACAATGATCTGTTGTTTGTATTTGTTATTTAGTTTTCACTATCTTTGTTTGCAACAATTTGTTGTAGTCTCCACCTGTGCGTGCGTATGTAAATTTTCAGGTGATTCTGTAGATATATTGGATAAGCTTTTGCAGAAGGAGCTTCTAGAGCAACGTTTAGGGAATGGTAGGGTTATGGATCACAGGTTTTCAGAGTCAAATTTGGCACAGTAGATCAACTTTCCACATTTGATTTCCTGGACGCTCTCTTTAAAGGCTCTTGAATTCAACAATGCAGCGCTCTAGAGTTTTTTTTTCCTTCTGTTTCTTTTTCTTTGAATAACCTTGCGATCTTACAAGTGCCTTTTTGAAGGAAATGAAACTAATATACTACTAGAAGTTATAGTTATAATATGTACATCCTCCGGTTCATATCCTGGACCATGCCAAATTTGCAGCAAAAGAAGGGATATTTTCATGCTTGATTGTTTAAGAATGAAATGCAGCTTTACTGGAATAGACGCTACTGCTCCATATCTTAAAATGTACAGAAAGTTAATCTTGCCGATCTCATTTGTTTGATCACTTGGTTGCTTTGGGGTATTTTCCTAGATAGGCTAAGCTCTCTACTAAGGTGCAAATGAGTCGAGTCGAGTCGAATTTTGGTCTAATCAAACTGAGCTTTCAGTTAATTTTATGAAGTTCGAGTTCGAGCTCGATGAGCTCCAAATATCAAGCTCAAGCTCGAGATTAAAAAATAAAAAATTATTATTATTTTTTAAAAATAAAAATAATTATTTTATTTTTTAAAATGAATAAAATAATAATTTTTTCTAACAAATAATAAAATATTAGGGATATATATGTAATTTTACTATTAAAATAAAAAAATATATATATAATCGAACTCGCAAGCTAATGAACTTAATGTTTTTGAACTCAAACTCGACTTGATTAGCTCGAACTCGTAATCGAACTGATTGCAATCGACTTGCGAGCGGTTCGATTCGTGGACTGCCCTACCCTCTACCCAAATACAACAGGAAGTGACAACGAGAAAGTAGGTTGGAATTTTGTCCTTGACTCCACACATCATATCAACTTCTTTTTTACTCAGTTAACATCAATCTCCCCAGAGGGTCTATCATGGGTGACCAATTTGTTTTTTGTTCATGGTATCCTATCTGACTAGTCCAATGCCAACCTTCTTTAGAGGCTTATTCTGGCTGACTTTGGTATGCAATTGTTGTTTCTCCCCTTCACTGCAACAAGAAAGTAGTATCCTTTGACAACCTTTGACAGTATAAATATGCTTCAACTGAAAAGTCAGAAGTACAAGTTTTTCCGATGAAGTCGACCTTTGATCAGTTATTTTCTCAACAGAAACATGCTTCAATCCTCCCTCCCTAGTGATATTTACAGAAAGTATTTGACATCTAGATGACTCGAGTCTTGTAGCAATCAGGGGGGACTCCCACTAAGCTGGTCTTTGATGCTTTGAAAAGAAATTATGTTCTGAGATGTTGCTTGCTGCAAGTTTTAGGTGTATATTACACAAATTATGAACGATATATGCTTTTCAACTCTTGTGAAACGTGGCGTCAAGTACTATTCAATTTGGTGACGGTGCTATTTTTGGGAATGTTTTTGAAAAATTTTACTGTAGCAAGGTTTTTAGAATATATTTTGGAATATTTTTAAAAAATATTTTGGAATATTTAAGAGTAGTAGAGTTTTTAAAATATATTTTGGGATATTTTTTGAATATTGAAAAAAATTTAGACTACTTTTTAGATTATCTTTTTGAAAAACTAGTTTTTAAAAAACTAGTGGATCCAAACAGAGGTTTTTAAAAACAAAGAACCTCTGATGTTATGTTGAAAACATTTATCTTATTGTTTGGACTTGGATGGTAAACAAATGTTCATGTGAACCTCTTGTCTGTGTATTCATAAATGTCATGTAAAGATATATAATGTTTAATGAGAGCAGGATTTAGTTGCTAATTAATTCACATCAACTTTCCATTGAAGGCAAGATTCTAGAACTTGGTGGGTTAAACATATCAGAAGATCCATAGGTTTATTCAGACATCAATTTTAAACACCTAAGCAAACTTTTTCTCACCAAGTATGCTCGACTGGCTGATAATTTATATTTAACAAGTTAAAATTGTAGGATCGGTCATATGAAAAAGAAGCATGAATTTTCAATGCATAAAATGAGCTGAGAAACAGCCACTAGTTAACAATGCTTCACACTGAGCTTCAGCTTTTCCTTTGGGGATACAAGATGCAGATTCACTAATGTGATTCAGCTACAACCATTCTCACTATAATTACGCTTTTGTAACATGATTTCCTAGTCAATCCTGTGGAATCCAAGGTAGCTCAGGAGAGATTGGTGATGGTCCTCAAACTCTAGTATATTTGGATTGTTTATCTATTATGGCAGTGATCACAAGAGCACACTCCAAAGGGTAGCAGGATCTTCACCACACCTGGTATGAACCTCTTTTATTCTTTCAACAGAACTGCAAATCCCACTACACCTCCAATCAAATGATGCCACGCAAGCGCTACCAGACTGTGCTTTCCATTCACATTCTGTAAAGTCAGGTGAATTTCATTAGACATACCAAAGAATGAAGACTAATACTACTTGGCACGTTCAAAGTATTAGGCCTATGACGCTTCTGTATGATGATCTTTCATTCTTGACAAGTTTGAAAATTGTAATTGTCAATATGTATTTATTGGTGATTGATCCATAACTGTTAGACAGATCTAGGAGTTCTAAGTTCCAACAAACCTTAAGAGCAAAGACATAAAAAGAAATATACAAGAGAAGTGACTAGAGTTGATTCGCACATTCTCTCCTAATGGTTCCGAGAATTACTGAACTGAATGTTCTCCATCACAGTTATGGAATTTTTCTGTTGTTAACTACACTTTTTTGCCCTTAAAGCAGTGTACTTGTTGTTGAGGAACATAGTGTTGGGTCACTAATTGGTGTAAAGAAGCAAAAGTAGAACTATGGGGACTATATTTTGCCCAATAAAGGTCCAAGTGCATAGTGTATAAACCTAATATATCACTTTGCACAATGGAATTGGAGCCAACAATAGCATGAAACAAGCAGAAGCAAGAACAAAACTTGGAAACTGCATACCGTGTGGTGTTCTACAGCACATATTATGATCGTTAATGTGCTCAACTTCAAGACCAATTAGCCATGCCCCCAGTGAAACATCTTCATTTGCATATTTATGCAAAATTGGTCTGAAATCATAATAATAACTTAATGAGAGAAGTATTATACAGAAATCCAATTACAATGCAAAATGTCAAAGAATTTGAGTTGAAAAAATACGGATGTGGATATGCGGTTAAAAGAAATGGATATGTGGAGTCAAGCGGAGCATTCACCCTGTTTCAATAACCCAATGAGGACTTAGCTAAATATGTTTGTCATCTCATGAAAGGCAACCAGAGGGTGACTGGAACTTGCAATTTTTGTCAGGAGAGGAAGTCACTCTTACCAGCCTAGCCAACTTTGGGCCATGCTAGATTGTTTCCACCTATTATATTGCAACTCTAATTAAGAAATAAGATTATGTTCTCAGATTTGCTTCCAAAAGTTAAGCTTAATTTCCACTACAACTTTGAGGTCAAAATGTTTCTAAAGAAAACAATGCAATTTTGGAAACCAAGATTGCATGCCTGTGTCGATAGTTTACACTATAAAATCAAACTCTCTGTTCTCTTCCTATAACATGAAAAAATAACTGAATGAGATACTCATGATTCTTACAGGTTGACAGAGATGTATGTTGCCAATTCCTGTGAGATAGCATATATCTGACCAGTTGCATGTCTGAAATATCGGTTCCCCTCCTCTCCAAATTTCCAATGTTCAGGTTCGTGGTACTTGACGTCCCTGACAAATGAGACAGAAAATGAGAGCAGAGAAAACATATTTTGTGAAGCACATTGCTGACTAAAGCATGATATCTTTAAGAATTGTTGGGATTAGAGAAAATTACTTCTGATAAAGAACTGGTCCTGATTTCATACACCCTATGTATACCCTTGGTTTTGAACGGTGACGGGCAAGAGTAGCAGCTAATGTGCCTGCACTACCAGGTAAATCAATACTTTTAGTAAATATACAAAGTTCCAAACTAGTGAATTGAGGCAACATATACTGAACAATAGATGTTCCAGATTTCCAGCTTCTACAAGTATATAAAGAACTATGGGAATGAAAAGAGGAAAGGAGATGGTATACGCACCCAGATTTACGTGAACATCATCATCGATCTTAACATAAAAGTCAGCATCCCATTTGGCTACTGCAGTAGAAAAGAATGCTTTTGTCTTTGCAGATAACTCATGATATCCCTCAACATGTTCCTATAGAAAAAACCACAATACATGTGACCTGCTATTATAAAGAATGCCCACGGTGTAGAGAGCTTTGGCTTATACGTACCAGCCGGAGAATGTCATTATGCTGTTGTTCCTCCAAGTCAATTGCTCTGTCCAAAATGCTATTGGATGTTGCACTGCAAAGACCAGCATAATATTTGTCAGAGCACATCTTGGGACACATTAATTTCATAAATGACTTCTTATGACGAATATTTATTAGGTATAAGCAACAAAATGCTTCAAAGAACATGATTAAATTTCTAATTCGGCCAAGTCCTCCAACCACATTTTCATATATATATTTCCAAGCGTGCCAGCAGACAGACTTCTTTCCGAGTTTTACTCACATTATGATTACTGTGATGGAACTATCAAGTACCATTCAGGAAATGTAAGAAATGTGCAATTGTAACGAAACAAGTAGCAATGTTATGCAATTACATAGTTTGCTGCCACCATCACTGGGGAGCACAGAAAATATGGTTTGTAATTATGTTGATTTTTTTGTCAGTTAACATGGCTTAATCCTATGTTAACTATGGAAAGTGCTGGCAACATTGAGGACAATTGGAAAACATAAATATCCCCATATTGGAAACACATTATAACAAGCACATACCACAAAGTCTTAGAGCTCAATGATCCAGTTTCCCTGAATTATTGTAGTCATTCCATGACAATATAGAAGCCAGCAACAAGTGCAATCTGACACTATTGAGACCCGGAGGGAGGGGGGGACAGGACAAGGAATGGCATCTAGTTCCTAGTGATATTCATGAAGAAAGAAAAGATTCGCCAGTTATTTGCAATAAATTTTTACATAATACTTTTGTCTAGTTGAAAAGAAGTTCACCCATAATGTGCATTTCCCAAGTAAGCTCCATTTGCTATTCAGACTCCTTATTTGATCAACTTGACACGTCAAGACCATATTATGATCCAGAATCACTCTGCTTTAATTTACATAAGCAGTGGCGGAGCTAGGACCCTGTGGTGAGGGTTTGCGATAAATTTTTACATAATACTTTTGTCTAGTTGAAAAGAAGTTCACCCATAATGTGCATTTCCCAAGTAAGCTCCATTTGCTATTCAGACTCCTTATTTGGTCAACTTGACACGTCATGACCATATTATGATCCAGAATTACTCTGCTTTAATTTACATAAGTGGCAGAGCTAGGACCCTGTGGTGAGGGATGCAACAGTCAATTTCAAAGTAAATCATGCTCTATGATTATATGAGAAAACACTATGTACTTTGATTCAAAAAGCCAAATCCTTTTTTCCCATTAGAGTGTTGTTAATGTTTAATTCAGAATAAGTCCGAAATTTTTATTAGAAGTAATTAATAAAATATCTTATATTTTTTAGTGGCTAAATTAGAATAAAGGGACAATATATAAATCTTCAAAGGATAATCTATATAAAGGAATTTTGTTAAATTTAAGGGGGGCAATACAACTAAAATAGAGAATTTTATGAAATTCAGAGGGTACAAATGTGGTGCAGAATTAAAAATCTTGAAAATTTTCAAGCCCATTATATAATTTTATAAAATTTGAGAAAGGGGTGGGGGGGGAAGCAGTTGTCCATCCTAAATCCTATGTGGCTCCGCCACTGTACATAAGTACAAGTTTCTGTCATTATGGCATCCCAAAATTGATTATCCAGCCGATTCTGTTTCCAATTGTTGCAATTCACAGAAGCTGGAGACGAATGACATTCAAGAGGTTATTATTGCCACTATCTCTTTGTTTGGCTGAACTACAGTTAAGCTTGTTAGCGGAATGGATGATAATGTAAAGTGCTTTAATTCTTAAGACTACCTATTAACACTATCCTTGCTGATCATACAAGAACAGGAAAGAAGGCAGACCTTAACTAGCCAGTGTACATTTACTATCAAGACTGCTACTCATTGCATCATTGACAGTTGTATAAAGGTGCCTTGCGCTAAACTACTACAGTGTAATCATTAGCACTTCACTCTCCTTTGTTTTAAGGTGTTTATGAATTGGCAGATCTCTGCCAAGCATACAAACTGGAAGAGCATCCTTATCCTTTTTTTTTTGTGTGAGTTATGCCATATTGATGACAAATTGTTGAGTTCATCAGTTGTTTTTCAAGGTCGCTCTTTTCTACAAGTCCTTGTTGAGTTGTTGAGTTCATCAGTTGTTATTATTGTGACTATCATCATTCATATGCACATGAAAAATGAAATCAACAAAAACAATATTCACCTGTGACCTATCATGAATCGGATGAATATCCCCTTTTCACGCTCTAACTGAACTAGCTTTTCACCTGGTCAACAAAACAATGTGATTTTAAATCTAATCCAGAGCAGATGAATATATATTGCGGCACAAGAGCAGAACAAAAGTAATATTACCTTGAGGCATCCAGGTTTCTCTAACTGAATCACGCCTCTTTCTGCTACTAAAAGCTGTGTTAATTCCAATGACTATAAATGCCTTTTCGCGCTTACTCTTGCCATTCGAGTCCGTGCCAAGGGCAGGCAAATTTTCAGATTTTCCCATCTGATCAACATCTCTAGCAGATGGTAGCTCCAGCCGAAGCTTAGCAATTGAATTGTCGAGAGACCTATTATTCCTCCACAAGCATTAAAAGAGTCTTGTTACCAATTGTCTCCTCTGTTGTCATAGGCATGGTATAGATCGATATGAACAACATGAGCAGTGCCTTAATTAAACCAGTAACCTTATATTTGGCTAGGAAAAATCAAATTCTGTTTAGCAATTTAGCTTCTTTTAGATGGATGTTATATATATCAATACTAAATTATGAAACAAGCTCAAAAACAAATCAGAAAATGCAATCAAGAATACTCACTTAATAGCTTCTTGAGCTTCCTTATAACCTCTGAGGACATCCTCTTTATCCTGATTGCAAAAGGAAACTCTGCTCAAAATATGCAAAAAGAACAGCACAGACAGCAGCGGATTACAATGCTTTGGGAAAGATGAAGACAGAAAAAACAGTGAATGTACACCTTCTCCCTTTTTGAGTCAATTGCCATTTCTTGTTGACGTCTCCTCAGAGAAACTATCGGATCATCCCACTCAGAAGGAGCCCACAACCTAAAACTCAGCCATGATTTCAATTATCAGCTCAAGAATTCATAGCATCCCAAAATTTGACCAAACAATTCCTTCAAAGAAACCCCTGTCCATGTGTAAATCATAGCACATCTAAATATTTAGTCTTCCAAATTCAGCCAGCTTTGGCATATGCTGGACTAATCCACCCCTCTCTTGATCTTGACTCAGACACCTACTAAAAAAGGCGATTGGAAATTGCTAGATTTCTTTCATAAAGGGGATGTAGACAAAACATAGAAAAAGAACGAGTGAGACCGTTCCCTCATCTGTCTTATTCACACTTTAGCCCCTTACACGCGTTTCATCATTTTCAACAGACACATATGAGAAAACCATAGAGTATGTGTCTATGTCTAACAATCTTTTTCATGCCTCGAGTCCATTTACACGCAAATTTTAGGTATTCACTATCCCCTATCCAGCACCAATGGACATTTTTGGGTGTTTGCTAATAGCTTATTCCACTTGTTTTATAAAAATATCGGTTTTTGCTCAAAAACCAAGAAAAAGCATCCTATTTCTTCAAAAAAAACTCACCACCGGCAACCTCCCATCCATCACCAGCAACCATCTTCGCCACCAGCACTCTTTCTAACATTTTTTTAGAATATTGCTGTTTTAACAGAGCTTTGTCACCAACGCCCCAGACAAACACACCGGATATCATAATTCGAACTAACTCGTATCAATACGATACAATTTCTGAATCCTTATGGCAAATTTTGCATGATAAGATATATATTTTTTTTCTTTCACGTAAAATTGGAGGAGCGTGACAAATAAATGTGAAAGAAAGACAGTGCAGAGATATTGGATTTGGAGGGGTGTGTGTGTGTGTGTGTGTGTGTTTTTTTTTTTCTTTTTTTGTACCTGTTGGAGAAGAGTATGCCAAGGGCGAAGCTGAAGATGCAGAAAACAACGATCCATTTGGGTGAAACAATAATGGCTTTGTTTCTGCTCTTCATAGTGTCTTTGGGCTGTTGAAGCATGAGTCGAGGAGTTTATTTTGCGCGCAATGACCGGCGGGGCAATCTGCAACATTTGTCATAAGATTAGCTTGCTTTTATGGGTAGAGTTGATGGAGCGAGTTTACAATCTTGTCCTAGATTGGTGGATGATTAAACTTTCATTTGTGTCTTCTGAAGAATATTGATGGTAAATTTCTAACGGTGTGACTAAAATGCGTCCGTTAACCATTCGATGAGAGGGGTTTCAAATGTTAATTTTTTTGAAATAGCATGTTTGTTTGGATAAGAATTTATTTGGATGATTTATTTGATCCAGTTACTGTAGCACTTTTTGTGATGTGATGTATATGAGATAAAAAGGTGATTGGAAATTGTGTGTATGATACAAGCAAAACAAAATCTGAAATTTTTATTCCAAATTCTTGTTGTCCAAACAAACTAAGATCTGAAAAGTGTGTTTGATAAACGAGCGTTCAAGTGTTAATTTTTTGAAATAGCATTATGGCTCCATATGAATTAATCTATTTTTCAAAAACTAATTTTTCAAATACAATGTTATATTAATACACAAATAAAAATAACTCTAAAAACATTTCATCCATAAAGTATATCACATATAATTCACAAATATACAAAAAAAAATAATTAAAAAATAAATTTTACAACATTTTCTATATATCATCGCCACCAATCACCATTTTCACCCAACACTAATACCATCCCCCCTTTCTCCTCCTCCTCCTCCGTCCACTTCCTTCTTTCTCTCCTTTCCTCTTCCTCCCTCCTTCCCCTTTACTGCCACCCCCGCCCCTCCCCTTCCCTCCCTTCCCCAATCTAGTTGCGACTAGATTGTGGCCTTTGGTCGATTGGGAGGGGAAGGAAGGAGTGGGGTGTGGCGGGCAAGAGGAGGAGAGGACAAAAAGGGAAGGGGAAGATGGGGAGAAGGAGGAGGAAGAGTGAAGGAGAGGAAGAAGAAAAATGGAGGAAGAGGAGGAGGAATAGGGAGAAGGAGGAGAAAGTAAGAAGGATGTGATGGTGGTGGTTGTGGGTGGTAATTTTTAAAAGGTACTTTAAAAAAATTTTAATTTTAAAAGGTACACCAAAATATATTTCAAAAAATACCACAAAAATCATTGGGTATTCATTTAAAAAAATCTAATTTCTAAAGGAGCTAAACAAATAAAGGAAGAATTATGTAACGAAAAAAAAAAGGTTTATTTTGGGAAGGAAATGCCAATGAGGGTTGGGATCATTATTTTGGCAATCAAGAAGGTTAGGCTGGAATTATGCTACATTTTGAGAAAGCACTTGGCATTTATCGGATCTTTAACCTTACCAAATTCTGACGACGGAATTTGCTTCAGTCTTTGAAATAGGCTTTTACGGTAATAAGCACTCTAACTTAACAGTGAAGACATACCTGTTGGAAGTTAAAAGTTAGATTCAAATTTTCAATTCCGCAAAAATCGCATCAATTAACTAATCAAAGATTGATCATCAATTAACTTAAGATGCATGGGTCAATTTTGTGAAGAGTTCTTTTAAGTAAGACAAAAGGTGGGCCTAGTGTGTGCAATGTACAAAATTCGGTTCGGTTCTTTTAAGAGTTCTTTTGAGAAGAAGTTGATTAATTGTGACAGGCTTGTTTGGATTGCAGTTTTCCGTCGGAAAATTACGTTATTTTCTGTGATCACATTTCCCTATTACCTTTTTTCCTCACATACATCAAATCGCTACAGTAATTTTTTCATGAAAAATTATGGAAAATGCAATCCAAACACTTTGCACTTGATAAAAATTGAAGTCTAAAAGTTAAAATTTGAAATCTGGAATCTTAAATCTGAATTCATTAAATTATTGAATTGTAAAGTACTAAGTTAGTTTGATAGTTTTTAGTATATATCACATTAAATAATGAGTGAATAGTTTATCGCTTATTGTTTGGAACAATTTTTATTTAGGAAAATCAGGACCATTTAATTAATTCAAATATTCTATTTTTTATTATCAAACTTATCTGAACATGTTAAAATCTAAACTCATTAAATTTAAGTGCTGTAATGAATTATCAAACAGCTGTGTTAAGTTCCTTCATTAGAAAGGGGAGGATTGAGTTGGGTAGTGCAAGTCCTCTCACTTACCCACAAAAAAAAAATTCATTAGAAAAACCCTAAATAATTTAAAAATGTGGTGAAATGTCCAAATTTTATAGTAGGCCAGTTCACCTTATTTTTTCTACTTATCTTGGAACAGAGGTTTAAAAAAAACTTTTTGTAGATGATTTATTAAGCGAATTGTGACTATGCTGCAAGAACAGTATTTTTGTTTGGACAGTGGATTATTTTCAAAAATTTATTTTAAAAAAAGTATCCCAAATAATCTCACATTTTTTGGTATACCCACATAACTTCCAATTTTGTTCCTAACCAACAAAAAAGGAAGCAACCAAGAAGAAAAAAATGATGTCGGCCCACGCGGTGAAAGGCAAAGTATTGGAAGATTCGAGTTTGGTTTCAAAGTGGTTTAGTTATTCATTGACTTGTTTGCATCCATAGTTCCATAGCGTAAGCACTGATCTGTTGTTGACCAGACCAATTGCTTGCCGTCAACGAATGTGCCAAACCGTAGAATTAAATTCCGCGTAACGCCGTGTTGATGAAGGCGTTGTTTGATTGCCGGAATTTACAAGGAAAAAGTAACAAAAACATGAATAAGGGAACAGAATTAGAATTAAGGTCAGTTTGGCATGACATTCCAGAGGCAAATTGGCCTTTTTTTCTATTTAATTTTTTCTAACATAGAATGGGTGAAATTTAAGAAATAAGAAGGAAACGGGAGGATTAAAATCGAGAACCTCTAAATTCGTGAGATTTTAACGTTAGCTACTAAATCAAGAATTCCTTGGCGAGGCAAATTGTATTACTTTGAGAAATGTGTTTAGACTTTGGCTATCCCATTTAGCTATTACATGTTGCATATTGATCTCCAAAAATTCTATTTGGCGAAAGTTTTGTCAACCTGTGCCATATAAATAAAGAAATATATTTTGATTTTGAAAAAAAAAAT
Source organism: Coffea eugenioides (assembly GCF_003713205.1). Classification (NCBI taxonomy): domain Eukaryota; kingdom Viridiplantae; phylum Streptophyta; class Magnoliopsida; order Gentianales; family Rubiaceae; genus Coffea; species Coffea eugenioides. The sequence continues at coordinate 15,794,985 of NC_040041.1, forward strand.
TCATTTTAAGAACATTTTAGAGTATTATTTTCTTTCTTTAAACATTCATGATTAGAATAATGCTTTTTTTTTTTCCCATGATCATAAGAGCACAAAGTGCAAGCCATACATTGTAATCGACAATTTTCTGCACATACTAATGGGACACCTATAATCTATTATCTAGTAATATAACATGCATGGTCCTTGTTATCTTTTTTGACGAGCTACTTAAAGATTCTAACTTAGCCTAATAACGACTCACTTTAAGCGGTGGGTCGGATACCCTCAAAAATTCTCTTACCAAATTTTAACCCGCATATCTAAGTTTTTTCATCAAATTCTATCGGATAACCTTGCAAATTTTAACTTCTATTACCAACCCTCTCACTCTCGGGTTCGAATTATTCATCAAATACCCTGTACTTGCTAATTTGAGTTATTCGGAAAAAGATAATTAACTATTATCAAGTTAAAATTAACACATACATCATGTTAATCAACACATTATGTTAAATTTGAAGCTTTGGTAGAGTTATACAACCTATACGCAAGGATTTAGCATTTTATGAAGGGTAAAATGCTTCATGCCGTGTTTCAGATTTTTAGGTTTCTCTTGCTAAATCCTATCTGATTGTCCATCCGTTAACTCTCGTCAATACTAAATCCAAATGGATTACCCATCGGTCGTTTAATCGGATTAATAATCGGGTCGAGTACTCGCGAGTGTCGGATTTTACGCTGTCAATTGCCATCCCTAATCATTTTGACATTGTAAAACGAACTTTCTTTTACTATTTCTTTTTTTTTTTTTGGCTGCCTGATCACATTTCATGGAGTAATAAAAAAAAATATTGGACATATTTTAGAATATATGGGAAATCAATTAACATAAGGTTTCTAATGCCCGCCATGTCTGCATGGTGATTTAGTTGTAATTCCATATAATCTGTAATTCTATTAATACAAGAAAAATCGTGAAGATATTACACTCATGCTTCCCAGCTTCAATCAAGAAATTCGATTACAAATGCTGGGAAAACTTACCGAGCATAACCATCAAAGCACAGAAAATTTTTGTAGCTCTTAACGCTTTTTATATAACCATGATCCATCTTTCTGTCTCCATTAACTTATTGCAGTCTTGTTCCTTCATCATTTGCCGCTAAGCACGGGAAACAATTTTGACCCTGAATCTTGCTATTATTCATCTAAAAATCGAGAAATTGTTCTAGGAGCCGCAAGCTTTTCATGTGGAAAATTTGAGGATCAGGTATTTCCAGCATGTGGTTAGATTAGATGTTGTTTCATGTTTCTTGTAATGCCTAAAATACTCTTAAATCTAATCTCATCTAATATAAAATAGTATAAAAGCTAAACGCTAAATGATCATGATTATCTTCTCGAAAGTATTTGAAATTCACAAGGACTAATATACTTTAAACAATCCGCCTAACGGGTGCGAGGTGTCTAATGGGTAGTCGTTATTAATGTGAGTAAAGTTACCATAATTGATGAATTTTAGTATATAAGAGTTGATGTCTTCAATTTTAAAAAACTTCTGATAAGAAAAGAATTTGTCATTTAAGAGATGATGTCTTCAATTTTAGAAAACTTCTGGTAACAAAAGAATTTGACAAATGACAAAAAAGATCATTTCAAATAAACCAACAAAGTCTCTTATCGTTTGAAAAAAAACGGTGCGGTTAAATTAAGTTTGATGTGGCTGTTTGTTCTTCAACTTCATCTATTCTTCTTCTTTGTTTTTTCCTTTTTTTGTTTAATTATCTTTTTTTCTAACATAAGTTTAGAAATTTAATAATATTTTTTCCATAGAACTGAGAATAAAATAAATTTTGCTATTATGTTTCTTTTTTTTGTCTAAAAGATGCATAATATTATTAAGGTTACTAAAGTAACCTATTGTTATACTTTTATTTTTTAACTACAAAGAAATAATAGGTTTCTAAATTCTAAACCAAACTAAATCAAGACTATTATGGTTCACAAAAAAAAAAAAAGGAAGATCATCATAACCATGGAACTTTTAATCCCCACAAAATGACAATTTGAAAGAAAAAATACAATTTATTTTGGAAGAAGACATAATATAATAAATTTTTAAGACTTGTAAAAAAATAAAATGCAAAAATAAATTCAAAAAAAAATTGACAAAACAAGAAAATCAGACATGACATTCTAATTCTCGTAATAAAACAAATTTTGCTTGGTTTACTAGGTTTAATTTTTAGGGAAAATATTAGGTATGTCATTTAACACATGAATCCCTTAAAAATATACCTATCAAAAAATGATAATAATTAATGCATTCATTAGACAGATTGTTTCTTATTCATATTAATGATTGCCCAATAAATACCTGTCAAAAAATTCCTACTTTGCTTTAAAACAGGATGTCAAATCCACATTATATCAATAACAACCCACAAGTTAACAAACAAGCAACCAAAAAATGAATAACAACCGCCATTTTTTTCCAGCTTTTTCAAGAAGCAAAAGAGTAACGAGGAAAGAAGAATAATTCATATTATCAGCTTTATTCTGAACTTAATTCATATCATCACATATATGTTATGTCCAAGTTTGTGTACAAAGTTAACGTATATAGGTATCTGGTTGCTTTTTCTAAACGGATAATTGACTCTCTCTTCTGTTTTTAAAGCAAGCCGAGGTTCAATTCGATAGCTAAGGTTACTAATTCCACCATGCCTCAATATTTTTCTTTCACTGGTATCAGAGCCTACAAGCTTGTTTTCACAGATTAATTGATTATAGGGATAATTTCAGATACCTCCCCTGAGGTTTCTGACAGTCTCACTCTCCTCCCCTGTGGTTTCAAAAATATCACAAACCTCTCCTGTCAGAATTTTAGGTCCCATTTCTTACATCATCATGGCTAAAAAGACTTAAATACCCTCACAAGTTAGCTAATATTTCGTGATTATCAGGACAAATTTGGTGAAGTTAGTTATAAACACAATTAATATAATTAACGATAAATTAGAATCCTTTAACCAATATAGAAACAGGCAAGTAACTAACATCTAATATAATGTACATGTTTGTAAACTGATTGTACCTCATAGATTACCCCGTGTAAGGTGTTTATAGATAAATCAATATTAGTCATATAGATAAAATTACATACCCACTGCAGCTTGTAAGGAGAAGCACAAGTTACTTGCTTGTTTCATAGGAGATTAACTCACTAATGCAAGATAATCAGGGCATTTGTGGTATATAGTTGTTTCTCTCTCCAACTCCCCATTTTTTATTGTTTGTATTTTTGAATTGGGTCTACTTTGAGACTGCCTATTTAGTTTTAGGGGAATTTTGTGGTATTTTTGAAACCACAGGGGAGGGGAGTGAGACTGTCAGAAACCTCAGGGGAGGTATCTGAAATTATCCCTTGATTATATGACACAACTTTCATAGTGATTTTGTCATAAAGTTAGTAAATATAATATGGAAAATCATATATATTGACATGGAATTTTTGTAACGATATTCTGATTAAATTATTTTTATTAACTTTAGTTACGTAATTTTTGCTGATAAAAAAAGGATTTGATGGCATGCAAAGTTGATGACAAAATAAACGATTGGATATTAATTGGAATTGTCTTTGTATTGATATTTTATTTACATAACTTGGATCAAAGTTGAGCAAATTATGAACATTTGAATTTATAATATGATTTAGTCAATTATATGTTCTTGTGTTTGTGATACATGGTGATTGTCGTGCATGGCCTATGGTGTTCTATCCATTTTTGGCATCCGTAGCCAAGAAAGACGTGTTCATTACTCTCCTTATTCATGAATTGAGAATGCTAGTTGACGAAAAAGCCTTTGGGTATGTTGGTTCTGAACCAAAATAATCACATTAGTCATAATAATATCTCCAAGTAAATACAATAAAGAGATTAACAAAATTCACCTTTCCTCAATATTTCATGAAAAAAAAATGTAAGCTTTTGGTATCGTTAAAGTAATTTGGCGTGGAATGAAACACAGACTATGTGAGAACCCATAATTTTCATTTTCTAGGTTTCTCGTATTTTTCATGGCTTGTTTTCTGCATTTTCGTGATTAGAAAAATTGCTAGATGAATTTAAGGAGCAGATATAATTTTTAGATGATTTTTCTAGTATCGAATAGGTTTTGAGAAATTAAGAGCGTATACCGGACGTGGGACCCACTAGTGCGAAAAGTTCGGAAAAATTCGGTCAACTAGGTTAAGTTTTGAATACTGGAATTAATTTATCGGGTATTAAGAGATAAGTAGAGGGTGCTAAGTGGATTGGTATAAGAGAGACAAGATAGGTAAGTATTTATTAAAAGGTGACAAGTGTCACCATTTGAGTGGTTCACCTTTAAGACCACTATTCATGGTCTTACCATTTGACTTAAATAAACCAAAAATGACCAAAAAATCATCAAAAAATCCTCCATGGTGGCCGGCCCTCTCTTTCTCTCTTTCTCTCTCTCTTACTCTAAGCACAAGGAAGAAAACTCTTCAAGCTTGCTCCAAATCATCAAAACCAACCATTGAAACTTGCAATTTCTCCATAAAATTTCTTCAATTAGTGTTTGTGAGTTGTTGTGTGAAGTTATTTGGAAAGTTAAGGTGACCAATAGCTCTCTCTCTCTTGTTTTTAAGGTGAGTTGTGAAGAACCACCCCCCTCCCTTAATTGATGCTTAAATCATGTTTAGTGGTAGTATGAGATGCAATATTATGGATTATTTCTTGATTTGTGGTTGAAGTGATGAAGTTTTATTATTTTTGGGGATTTTTCTATTTTAATATGAGCATGATTGTGTGGCTATCTATGATGATTGGAAATGGTATATAATGACTCTAGGAGGTGGAAAAAGTGATTAATTGCAACCAATTTCTGGTTTGGAAGAAATTTCAGAAAATTAGGGTTCTTGTGGGAGCATTCTGCCCGAATTTTTAGCTCCTAGTTAGAGGCCGAATTGGCATTGGTTTAAAACATGAAAGTTGTAGGGAATGACATTTTAGAGGTGCCTACAAAATTTCAGGTCAATCGGAGTAGTGTAGAATGAGAAAAGTCGAAATTACTATTGCTGTTCTGGTTTTACCCGAATGTAAGAATTGCGCCTGTAATTGGTTGTTTTGGCTGGAATTGCTTCCGAATTGGTTGTTGAGGCTTTCTGATGAAATTTAGCCCTGTTTCTTAGCTTTCAGCTGGTTTTGAAATTTCTGGATTTGGACTTGGAGAGCCTGAGTTATGATGTTTCCGCTAGAATGCGTTTTGGTGAATCTGTTTTACGTTTTTGATGTAGTATCTTGCATTTTTGACCTGTTTGTACTCAAAACTGGATTGAGTGACCTTCTGTGATGTTGTAGCCCTGTCTTTTAGCTTCGTATCGGTGTATCGTACACCTTCATCCGGTAATCGTAGTGCATTTGGTGCCATTACCGCAAAACAAGGTCAAAAACTGTTTTTTTCAGGGCCAAAGCTAATTGCATTTCCAAATTTTCTGGTTTCCTCTAATGTTTGTATATGCTTATGGAACCCTATTGGGGTCATGTTTGGCCTTGGTTTATGACTCGTTATCGAGTCTCATTGTATTTGTTTGCATGTTTTAGGGCGTGACCGTGGTGCACAACGTTCTTTTGACGGAAGTGCATGAAACCACATTTGCGAGCTTGGTGAGTGTACTACTTACTTGTGTGTTAATATATGGCTTTGCTACTTGAACTTGGTGCTTTGAATGTTAATTGCTTGAAGTGAAATGTACTTTATCACTCTCACTTATATGCTTTATATCATTGTTATCATGTGATTGAAATGTTACACGAAGTGTTACTTGAAATGAAAGTACATGGCTTGGTGTCGTTGGGACGAGTATCCAACGATTACAATTGTTATTTTTGAGTTCAATCCCAATGGTAGTTGATTGAATCGAGCCGGCGAGGGTTTGGTCGTGCCAATTGATATGCCTTGGGGAAGTGTTATATGGAATCTTGTAGTATGCGAGACTCTCGATTCCGGTTTACTCGAGTAATACCAAAGTGCAAGTGTTTGGATTTCGGGCCCGGTAGGGGTATGTTAGGTGGAAGGAGTGGAAGTAAAGTGGAGTCTACGGTTGGTTACTTTTAAACATTGACGGAGAGTCAATGACGTCCGATCAAGAAATGCAAACGAGGAAAGGGCTCTTGAGAGCCATCTGTATCCTTTTATCACTATATTTGACGTGTGCCTTTGCTTATTTTTACTATATTGCATGGAAAGCTTGATGCTTATATGCACTTGGGTGCGTAAGTGATAGTATCTCACTGGGCAATTAGCTCACACCGTTCCTTTTGTTTTCCTTACAGGAATATGACTCTTTTTGGAATGAATCTTGATAGCTGGTTGCCGAATGAACTAGATGTATATCTCTTTTGTATTGTATATGAAGTGAAACCCTAAATGTATCTTTAGGGCCGTTTTCACTTTTAATTTGGCAACCCGTGTATATATGAACTTTTGAAAACTTTTGTATGCCACTTTGGGTTGTAATTGCTAAAGTTCAAGATGTGAATGTTTGCTTGCTATTTGGTTGGATTCTGACGGGTCGGTTACTATTCAGGGCCGACTCCGAGTTTCATTTTTTTTTTATTTTGGGTTATTTTGCCCTTTTGCCTTGTTTACGCGCGTTATAAGTTCCGGAACGCAATAGATCGCTCTAAACTGCACTGTTAGTCCTGGTGAGAGTTGGGCAGTCAATCCGCTAACCCCTCTGGTTCGCCTTAAGGGAAGGTGGGGCTGTCACAGACTAGGTGACTCACTTTAAAACAATACACGCCCTTATAGAGTATTCTCCAACTTAGTAAGTCTTAATATGTCACTTTCAAGGTATAACAACCCAATATTTTCTCACATTGTAGTTTACTCTAATTTACACTAGTAGAATAAGATGAAAACCTCACACAACACCACCATTATTTGCCCCATATAGAATACTTTAATAATACGTATCTCTAATATATTATATTTGTAATAGTAAAAAGATAGTTAAAGAATCCCTTCAGAAGTTATGGAATTAGAAAGACAGCATAAACCAATGGTGGTAAGAATTCTATTGTTAGAACTCCTATTTATAGGTTTGAAAAGTAGGAGTTATCAGTAGGTAAATTAAGATTGGTCATTATATAAATTTTGGTTACAAAATATATTGATTTAGTTTAATGGTCAAATTCATTATTTATTTTATGACTGTTATAGCCGTTATGACTATTATAAAGCCGCTGCATATTTATGTAACTTAAAATTTTCTCAAATCATTTTTTTTTTGTATTTTGTTATTAAAATTACTTATCTATGGATAAGTTTTTTTTTTTTATTTTTGTTATTAAAATTATTTATCTATGGATAACAAACTAGTATTAATCCATGATATTTTTGTTTCAATTTAATTTATTGACTTAATCTCCTTGTGGAAACAGGATGAATATTTTGTTGATTCACAATGTTGTGGTCCTTTTTCTTTCTTTGTGCAGCTTAGGTAAAGTAGGTTGATCTGCCAAAAATTGCTATGATCTCACAGAATTTAAAGTCCAAAAAAAAAAAAAAATAGATAACCCATCCCTATAGTCCGAACTTTTTTGCCTGCAATTCAAGACCTATTTTTCTTTGTGATTCAAAGAATTTTGGGTTTTTGAGATTCTCCTTTCCTAGGGTTTTTGCCGGTCTCTCTCAATTGTTCGAATAGAAGAACAAATGAAGAAAGAAGCGTATGTTGTAGTATTTATTTATGAAGGGGCAAATTATTATGGCTGCAGCAGCACAGAATTCAAGCACCAGCAAGGGGTACGCTAATTGGACTAGTGGGGACCATCAGCATTGGTGAAAGGAAGTTAGTTAACAGTAGGGAGCAATAGTACTAGTAGTTAGGTGATTCAGTTGCGGCAGTTAACAAATAGACAATTAGCTATTGGAGAAGATATTTGTATATCTATATGCAGGAATAATCATCTCGGAATATTCATTTTATACATTCATTCCTCTTTCAATAAAATTCTCCCACTTTTTCTCTCTTTTCCCTCTTTCTCTCTCTTTCTCTATTTTCTCTCTTCCCTTCTTTTTCTCTTATTCCTGTTCTTTTTACTCAATCCATAACACAACTCTAACATTTTGTGTGCAATTTGTTAGTTTAGATGGTTTCTATCCAAGGTCCAATATAGTTTAAACCGTGACAGACTGGAATGCAGATTTTCAAATTATAGGGAATTAAATTGAATATTCAACAAATCACAAGTGGCTTTTTGGTATTTAACCCAAATTAAAAGTCGCATGGAAAGGCAAAACAAATGAGAATCTTGCCAATTGAATTGGAAAAAAGGTTGGTAGAGTTGAAAATAAGTCAACGTATTTGAAATAAATGGAAAAAGTAGAGATATTATTTATAATAAATTGATTTGGCTTGCAGATGTATATCCTTGTGAATTCTCTCGCTAAATTGGAGATTACTATTATTGACAATGAATTAGACACTTTCTAACTGGAGAAAGTATGTGATTTTTTTTATAACTTAAAATAATTCCAATTGTTTAGAAAGTATGTGATACTTATTATGAGTATTCCTATATTAAGCACCCAAAACTTTAATTAAAGGGAAAATGACATGTTTCATCCCTTACATTTCGCAAAAATATTCTTTTCGTCCCTCACTTTTAAAATGAAGCAAATTCGTCCCTGACATTTAAAAATTAAAACTATTACATCTCTGAACCTAATTTTCAATCTGAATCAAACCATCCAATAACCCAGTAATAAATTTTGAAAATAGAATTGATAGATCATTCGGTCAACTTCATCATATTCATATGACATTTATTAAACCAAAAAAATAAAAATTATAACATAAAAGGCCAATCTTTGTTTTGGAATAGTAGAGTTTTTTTTTGGATAAATCTTTTCATGCACCGTTAGTATATCTGCTTGCGAATCTAGATGTGTATCATAAATATAAAATTTGGTGTTTAAATTTAAATTAAAATGATATGGCGGTACATAAAACTGTCAGTGTATACAATGATAATGTAGAAAAGATTAATCTTTCTTTTTTATGTTATAATTTTTTATTTTTTCTTTTTAGGTTCTTTAAATTTTACATGAATATCAAGTTGAGTTAACCAAGTGATCTACCAATTACACCCCCAAAATTTGTAATCAGGTTGATTGGTGGTTTGATTCAGATTGAAATTTGGGTTCAGGGATGTAATAATTTTAGTTTTTAAATGTCAAGGACGAAATTGCTTCATTTTAAAAGTGAGGGACGAAAAGAATATTTTTATGAAATGTGAAAGATGAAATCGATCATTTTCCCTTAATTAAAATCATAAGATTCTAAAATCTTAAATTTAGGCCAAATCCATTTTGAGCCCAAACCATAAAAAATTAACAGGCCTGAGTCGACTCCGTGATTTGTCCATATTGAGTCTCTTAATTGGACCTCAGAGAGGAGCTCAAAGAACTCCAGCCCAAAAGGCCCAATTGACCGCTCTAGCTGTATTAATTATTTCCCAATATATCCATGCATAGATAGAATATTGGATATGGCCCCAGATATATGTCAAATTCATTTTCCCCCGTCAACTTTGAAAGCCTAATAGCTTGAAGACAACCTAGCATAGTTGCTTCCTTTCAAGAGATTTCAGTTATCAAACACACTATGCTTGCCATGGTTCACAGTCTTGGCCGAGACCGATACGGCTCGGCTGAGTCGTCACCGGAACAGGACTCCTTGTTCCGATACCAGGATGAGATAATTTCGAGATACTTTGATTGTCGAGAAATCGGTCGAGTCATTGAGAAATCGGCCGAGAAGTCACCAATAAAGATAGAAACGGCCGACTCACCCTGAGTCAACTCGAATCCAACCAAAAAATAACAAAAAAAAAAAAAGCAAGAGAAAAAAAAAAGATGAAATTGTTGGGTGGTCTTGATTCTTGATTTGAACCGTTTCACAGAAACAAGTCCGAGAACCTGAAAGAAGCATCAGGAAACATGTTATTCAAATAATAGACAATAAGCAAGGTATGGTTATTATCTGTGTGTGCATATGCAAGTTGAGGCAAAACAGCAAAAGGTTGCACAAACCATGAAGAAAATATCATAGTTACTTGTGCTTGTTATGAGAAAATATCATAGTTATGAGAAAATATTATGCTTGTGCATATGAAATAAAATAACTTTTCTGGAACATGATCCACAAAATGCATGTTGCTTGAGTCTTAGATGATGTTTTGTCTTGATTAGTGATTTCATGAAAGCTGCGGCTGCTAGGTACTGTTGTGGTCTCGATAACACTTATTAGGGATTATAGGCTAGGTATTTCGTGTGTATTTAGATTTTTTTTGGATTTTCTAAATTTATTAAGGGAAGTAGATGGGGTAATATTTATTATTCTGCAAAGTAGTTGCCAGAAGTTGTTTGCTATGCTGAACTTGCAATGGAATTTGTAAAGACGATATTTTTTAAATATGTTAGCATAGTACTGATTGATTAAGGAACTATGTCTTCTTGTCAATTTGCTACTTCAAATTTCATAGAGGAAGGCCTTTTGAGAATGCTGTTACTTCAGCTACTGCAAGTTTGAACAGGGGAAATGCAAGTGCTTGTGTTGCTCCTCAACCAAACCCTACTGTGCAAAATGAAGGAAGAGCAGTTGTTAGCCATGTCAATTCTCAGACTTAAGAAATTGTAAGCATCAATGCAGCTGCAAATGTGGACTCTTATACTCTCAGTAGGCATGAATATAACAACATGCAACAATGTTTCCTATGGCCCACTTTTCAATGTTTGCAGGTTGAACTAGTTTCTATACAGATGAACACAAAATACTAAACTTTGAACTAGTGTTATGTGTTTTGTGTTATCTTGATTTTGCAATTATTAGTTTTAAAATTGTGTTATATGTTATCTTAATTTTGTTTGTGATGCCATTATATTAAATGATTAAAGATACTTATTGTGTTTAATATGTATAAAAATAGTACATTTTACAGATTTTGTTTTGCTAATTTTTTATTATTTTTATTTAGCATATTTTTTTTATATTATTCACAATTTTTAGAATATTAAACGTTTCAAAATTTGTATCTCCTCGAACCGCGACCGGGTGAGGATCCGAAAGTTATGTTCATATCTTTTATTTTATCTTACTTGCCCTAAATCCTTGATTGATTTAATGGTTGAATCATGATTTTTATCCTATAGCCTTATTCAATTTGGTGCATGTTGAGTTTTATAGTGTATCATGCTAATGTGACCAACTAGTGAAGTGTTTGCAATAAATTTGGTGGACAAGAGGGAGTTTTGTGTAAAAGGGATTATGTGATAAGAGTTGTTAAGAGATAATTGGAGAAGAGATAGAGATTAGGGTGAATTAGAGACAAAGAGATAGACTTGAGTTGAACTCTTGTTATTTGTCACTCATCTAACCAATCTTGACCTTGACCAAAACCAATACTTATTCAACCAATCTTTCATTTCATTATCATTTCTTCTTCTTTCTTGCTAGCTTGGCTGACTTTGAGGAGAGAAAAAGGGGGAGGAAAAAAAAACTCAATTTCAAGTCTTGATTTCTTGTCTAATTAGTGAAAAAAATAAGAGAGAAACCTTAATCCACTCCGTAAATCCTTGAGGCAAGTTCGGAAGGAAGCTCTTGGAGGAGTTCTTGGACGAAGGAAGCTTTGCAACTTTCTTGATTTGCTTTTCATATTAGGTTTTGGAGGTAAAGAGATAAAACCTTGCTAGAAAACCTATCTTTCTTCCCTTATCTTTAAGTTTAGCTGATGTATGATGTTATAGAAACTAAAAGAAGAACTTTTATGGAGGATTTCATATTTTTTCAAGTTATATTGTAAATTTTCAACTTTAGTGCATAAAGTATATAGTCTAGTTTAGAGTTTCTATATGTGAAATTTTGATGGATTCCTTTGCCCCGAATATGTACCATATACCTCATGACATGTTAGTTTTGATTGCTAGTGTATTTGCCATGAAAATAGGATTGAAAGTTGGAGGTTTAAATAGAGAACTTGGGGACAAGTTGCTGAAAATTCTTCTTTGATTGGAAGGGAGAGTTTGAGTTTTAAGTTTAGGATGATTTTGACATACTTTTGTTTGAGATACTTGATAAAACCTTGATTTTCACATACATGTTGTTTTGGAGCTAAAACAAAGAGGTTTAAGAGGAAGGAAATGAGTTTTTTCAAAACCACTTTATTGTTGGTAATTTTTAGTTTTGAATTTCGAGAATCTTGTCACATTTCCTTCAAAATTCTTGCCTATAATCAACATATTTTCACTCCATATTATGCTTGAGGCATTGAGCTGCTATATACGTGGTTTTCCCCTTGATTTGAATAAGAAAACATTGTGATTTTTGGAAGGTATGTTGGAAAAAATGTGTGATGTCTAAGTAAAAGTTTGTTGGACTCTAACCATATTATGTATGATCGCAGGATTTGAGAGTGACCATTAGGCAAAACCTGCACTTGAAGTTGATAGAACTTGATAAGTTGGTGAGTGCTCCAATTGTATGGTAAAACCTATTGCTTGATTGAAATATTCTCTTGATGAGATTGTTAAATACTTGACTTGAGATAGTTGATTGATTCAATGCTATTAAAATGCTCTTGAATTGTTTGGTTGGACGAGTATGTATTTTATCGCATTTGTCCCAATTTAACTAAAGCACTGTGCACTGTTTGCAAGTGAAATGATGTTCATATGCATAACTTAAAAGTCATTTGGGTATGCCATCCCATCGACTATACTGAATATTTGGGATCCCAAACCCCATCAGCTAATTGGTCGAGACGATTAGCGAACCATGGATAGTATTTATTATTTATCCCATTGGATTCAGTATATTCGAATATTACCACACCTGTTATATTTGGAGTTCGGATCCAGTAGGGGGATAATCGATGGACGAAGACTAGAGTGAAGTGGTGATTTTACAGAGTATTGTTATTGTATTCTAAGGTTGAAGGAGTGTCAACGGATTCAAGACAAGTTGCAACTAAACTGGTTCGCGAAAGCAACTGTATCCTCACACATGAAAGTATTGTTTGTTTACTTGAAGTGATTACTTGAAATGTTAATGATTTATTTTCTTGGGTTCACTTTCTTCGCTTTAAGATGGTAATATACGTAATTATTATCTTGCCACTGTACTTGCATATTTTCTTGAAACCTCACTGGATGAAAACTCAGAATTTTTGTAAATTTTTGTTGAGTGTCCTAATGAACCCTTCTTTGTTTTATCTCAGATTTTGGTTTGTAAGTTTAAATCTTTTGTTATATTTTGAGCTTGTACAGGCAATTAAAATTAATGTACATGTGTATGGAAGTTTCGAAAGTGTTATTGTTATTGAAGTTATTATATTGCTGCTAAGGTTCATGAGTGAGTCCTAACGAGAATTAGACAGGCGGCCCGTCAAACCTGGAGTACGCCCTAGAGGGAGGTGGGATCGTCACAAACTTATATACCGAAACCGATGTACAACAGTCTGAGCTGCGACCGCGACTAGGCCTGTCAATGGGCCGGGTCCAGGCCGGAATTCATTATTTCGGACCTGGACCCGGCATATCACATCGGACTCGGATCCGACCCGTTTACCCGACGGGTCTTCTACTCTATGTTCCGGATCCGGATCCGATGGGTCTCGGATATGGGTTGGGCCTAACCGAAAAAATTATCGAAACTTACAATTTCTAATAAAAATGAGAAAAAAAATATATTTGTAAACTAATTTCTAACTAATACAAGAAAAAACCAAATAAGAAAAGAAATCAAATTGACTTTACTCAAATACATCACCCTAATCTAATTATATTGATAAATATATATATTTTAAATTATTAATCCATTTATATCCGGATCCGGGTCTAATACGAGCCGAAATACTGTATTCCGTATCCGACCCGTTTTTTGTTTGACAAAACGGATCCGGATCCAGGTCCGAGTAACGGAATTAAATCCCTACCTACCTGTACCTGCAAAAATTTTACGGATCCAGTCCGGGTCCGGGGTCTAGCCTAACCGTGACTGCGACTTTGAACCATGAAGCTTGCTACAAGAAGAATTGGGGCTTAAAACCAGTGAATCTAGGAGAAGAGGCAAAGAGTTTTATCATTCTGGTAATAACACAAACTTATTTGAGGCAAATCACAACACCTATTAATTCCATAATCCTTTGGTGGCAGTGCTTAAGGTAGGAGATGAACATGCAAACAATAGAAATTTTTTTTTTTGAGATGGCAACAAAGATGCACCACAAGGGAATCACATCATCAAGCTTTTACTCCAAAATAACCTCAACTTCCCACTACCAGGGGACAAAAAAAAGATATGGTCTACTTTAACACAGCTCATGAACACCATTTAAGACATAAAAGAGGAATTTTTTGACATCTTGAAACCATCTTCAGCTGGTTTCAGTTGTTTCCATGACAGAACCAAACACAACTTGTGACAGATTCATTCAACAATATCCAATGCACTGTTCACTCTGCCCCCAGAAAATCCTATATTGACAAAAGAAAAAGCTAATGATAATGCAGTAACTCAATAAATGCAAGTCATGTTGCATGAGAACCATGTGTTCTTGAAGCCCATATGCCAAATACAAGAAACCAGAAAACAAACAAGATGGCCCAATATCGTGCTGGTCCATACTTGATTCTTGTCAACACAAACTGCAGGTTGCAGAAAGAGGAGAGATTATAGTGTCGGATCAACGTAAAATTAAAAAGAAATAGACATTAGTAAAGTGGATCTTGTAACTGATTAATAGCAGAATTAGTAATGCCAATTTCCTACAAACATGACCTAAGTGCTTTAGAGCATCCTCAGAAACTTGGTTTTAAAAAAAAAAGGCAAGGAAGGCTATATAGGGATTTATACTCACTGATGTTAAATAGCTAATACTACACGGGAAAGTGGGAATAACAAAAGGAAGCCACGAATATAAGAGAAACCCTTGGTAGTATGCTACTGCTTGTTAATGTATAGAGGAACAGTTCGTAAAATAACGACCAAAACTAAACCAAAATATAAGGAACATTTGCTTTGGTCACTCCTCACATAAAAGTAACAAAAAATTGAAAACCTCAATCGTCCTTTAGTATTATGAAATGACAAACAAAACCAACTCCCAACATATTGTATATGTAATAAAGTCCTAATTACATTATATATGGTTTTTGACATAATAGATCACGTAAAGTTGTTTTCAATTCTAGGAAAGAGAAAGGAAATCAATGAGATAAATCTTCCTTCAGAAACATTTTATTTTCCTGATTACCCTTTTTTCTATTTTCTTTTGTTTCATTTATGTACATTTCCAGTTTTCAGTTCAATGGAGACAAGGGCGATGATCCAATTGATGATGACCCCCAACCACCCCCCCCCCAAAACAAAACAAAACAAAAATATGTCACAGCCATACTAAATCTTTAAAACCTTCTCACTGGAAATGAATTTCCCCGACCCCAGCATAGCAGTACAGTGGCAAAATCAGATTTACTATTCACAATCTTACTCACGATCAAGCCAATTAGTTCTGAAAAACAGTGACCTCAATCCCACTGTTTTCAGCTTTTGAACCAACCAACCACCATTCTCATTGTTTTCCACTCAACAGTCTTTACTTTGGATATTATCTAACCATTTTGTGCCAACTACTTTCTGGACTGTCACTCTCATTGTTATACATTGAGCAGAACTATGTGGAATATTACTTAACCACTTTCCTCCTGCAACTTTCCCCAGTTCAAAATGACAGCTTTAAAAATTAAAAGAGAAGTTAGATATTACATTCAAATTGAATTTTATACTTATTATATACAATAAAAATTTACCTTTGAGACAGAAAATTGAGTTCATGAACAATTGTTTGCCCAAGGATCAAATCCATAGGAAAGCTGATTTTCTACAATTTTGTTGACAAATAAGAGATTCCTCTTTAAGCACATTTAATGCTCATGTTGCAGTAGAAATTTAAGTAGGTCTATGATGAAAACTGAAAACCAACTGTCAAATAGCAGGAGACTGAGTCTCAACAATGACAAGCATTGCCAAATACTGTAATCACTGGACACCTATCAATGTAAAATGCCAAAATACTACCCACCACTATTTTTATATAACTGAATGTAGCAAGGGCGGAATTCTATAATACTCATGCAATCGGACAAAAAGACTGATGAAAAGGATTACTTACAAAACGAAAGAAGATTACAACTGTTAAAGCACAGACGCCTCCAAGAAGAATATGTAGACCATTTTTTGCAGTTTTCTGCCAAAAAAAGAAGAGAGAGAGAGAGAGAGTTTGCTTGGTCAAGGCATAGTTGTCAGTGTAAAATATAGTAAACTAAACAATTAAAGTTAGAAAACAGCAACATCAAGCAAGTGGCAAGAAGGGTCAAAAACAAACTTTTCAACCATCACTAATGATGTTACACTGATTCAACAACTATAAAGGCACAAACCACGGGATGCAGCCTCCTCCAATCTTGTGCAAAATGTTATAGAAAATTAAGCATTACACTACCAGAGATGTCAGGAATTGTTTGCAATTACAAGCCTAAGTGTTTTCAAAAGTCAGAATCATTTTAATTCATGAAGAAATCTCATTACAAGTTGACATTTCAATTTATAGGAAAGAAGCTTTCGTATGCATAAGTTGTGATTACATTACTAGATAGAAATTTGTCTGCCTTCATCTCAGTTGTTATTTCCTGACTTACCTTTCATTTTATTCAAAACAGCTAATACAACCATCAAAGAGCTCCCTGTCTGTCTCACTTTAGGGTTTTAGCACAAAATAAAAGGTCCTTGTGCAATATTTCCATAATTAGCATGCTAACAATCATGGACACAACAATGAGCCATTATTAGCTAAAGATTTTAAAAGGGACTAGAATAATAAGAGAGATGCTACATATCAATCAGTAGACCAATAACAATACACTTTAGAAGACAAATACAGCAGGCCATTTTCAAATTTATATTTAGAGAATCAAATATAGCCCATTAGTTAAAGATCTTTCTATTTTTAGAATGAGGATGCAAATTTACACTGTCTCTATAATAACCAAAAAAATAAAAAGGTACATACCAAAACTAAGCTATACATCGCTCAAAAAATTTCAAAGAAAAAATGGTTCAATTAGTTAGGTAAACTGTTCAAATCGAAGCCAAAGTGGCAGATTCATTGCTTTACCAAAAATTACCAACATTACATGTAAATCTTCAAGCTTCTAAATATCTACATGCACTATCAAATGCAGAAAATCCACCTTTCTTTGCCAGCTTCAACTTCATCTTATCATTTGCTTTAAAAAAGTGGGGAAAAAAGGTATCCTTTTCCTGAAAGCATGGAGAAACTACACAAAAGAATTCCAGAAGAGGGAAGAGAGAATGAAATATCATGTGAAAAGATGTAAGACTATCACATCTCCAGTCAGATATGGAGAAGGTCGAATTAACTTCTTAAAACTCCCAATGAATCTTTGACAAGATAATTGCAGAAGCCATCTGCAGTGAGATGGAAGCTTAAAAATTAGTTAAGCAGTGATGCAGAAAGCTGAAAATCTATGAGAGTAACTCAACCTTGGAGGAATCAATTAAGGAGCAAGTAAGTCCTCGCTTAGGTTTAAAAAGTATATAATATGCTGTGGATGATGGAGAAAGAATCACCTCTCTTAATAAACATGTAATATGGATATTAGTTTCTCAAAGCCGTGTACCTAAATGTTAAAGGAAAATTTGGCATAAGGGAAGAGGAAGATTTTCAATTTATGGGTGGGGTGTAACTTTTGAGAAACTTTCAAAAAGTGATTGGTTACTATATAACAAATTTTCATAATATGAAGTTCTATCACCACAATACCCAAGTGGCCTAATTCAGCCAAATGAATCCCTTTTCCCTTCTACCTCTCCATCTACCACCCCATTATGCCACCACCACCATCACCTTCCTCCACAAAAAACCAACCCCAATTTCCTCTGGAAACTCCACCTCATATTCCCCTTAGATTTCCCTCTCTGTAATATCCAATTGAAACTTCCCTTCCTCATAAGCTCCTTGTGAGCAAATGCTCAGCTGGAAGAGAAATAATCTACAAAACCAAGGGACTTGTCTATGAAGACAACATTTCAAAAGTAAGTGCCACACTTGAACAGAATGATCAGAACTCAGAACAGAACACAAATGAAACTTGACAAAGCCAACAGAGGTAGAACTCCATTAAGATTTATGCAAACTGGATGGAAAATTGGGTTGTTCTTCATTCATATACTCCCTAAAGCTATATAGCCAATATTTAGGCACATATCCAAATAGTAGACAACATAAAGAGAAACAACCAGTTGAGGTAAATGCTCTTCCTTACAGGACATGACATCAGAAATTGAGTAATTGACTTCATATCTTCTTAGACACAAGCTATTCAAAACATATAAAACCATATACTAATTTTCAGTTGAATTTCTACTTATTCATATCACTTGTATTAAATTGCAGATTCAATTAACATTTTCCCCATAATAGAAAGTGCTTTACACTTGGAAATTGGGTTTTTCCCTTCTTTTTTTCCCCCCTTTTCTTTTCTTGGGGTCAAAGATAGGTAAATATGGCTATCCAAGAAAAAAATATGACCACAGCAATCTTTTAAATTTACTATTTATTCTCATCACTCATATTGAATTCCATATGTAGATAACATTTTTCTTATACATCAAAAGTACTCTATGATTAAGATTTGGTATTTGTTTAAAGATATGTATGTATGTTCGTATCCCCATAGACACAGGATATTGAAAACAAATACAAGACCACAATAATACTCAATTGACTTTTTTTATAAGTGTTCTTGTTACTAAGGTTTTCCCATTCATATAAAGTACTGTAAACTTAAAATTTGATATTTTTACTTTTAACATGTGCAAGTATGTTCATCAACCAAGTGACAAAGTAACATTTTACACATCATACAAAGTGCTTTAGATATCTTTTAAAAGACATGTAAGTGCGACCAGTAATATTTTTCCCATACATAGAAAGTACGTTTTTCAACTGAGTTAACTACTATCTTCCCATAAATAGAAAGTACATTACATACAATGATTGGTACTTCTTTAAAGATGTGTAAGTACAAAACTGACTAAGTGACAAGCAAGATTATTCCTACACATGGAAAGTACATTACGTACAAAATATGGTAGTAATCTAGATATCTAAATATATCTCTAAACCGAGTATATCAATGTAGGATGGCAAATGTAATTATGGTTGAATATGTAATTAACATACTTATTAATTCTTGTCACTTGCACATGAACGCAATATTCTTCCTGCACTTAGCAAGTACCTCACGGACAATGTGTAGAACCAATTTTAGATATGTAACTACATTTCTCAAATGATTAGATCACCTTAGCCTGGTGAATGAAAATCCAATTTAACACCTTTACAGTTTTTTATCTTCATATTCAGAGATGAGAAACACAAAATACAAGGCAATGAATCAAAGGGGCATATATATTTTGGAATTTCAGGAATGAAAGACAACCATTAAACAGTGGCAAATTTACAAGATAAACTATAACTAGGATAATTGCCTGAATTAAATGGTGAAAGCCAATCACCAAAAATTTCTACTCTTTCTCACTAAAACCACATTTCTTCTTCCTAATTCAATTATCTTAAAAAATTTAGAATAAAAAAAAAACCAACAATCATCCTCTCATGCACCACATCCTTCAATTACTTCCAAAAATTTCATCTTTTGCCTTCCCCATAGAGAAAGGCATCATGTCCATTTCCTACTTTCACTTCTTCCCATTGAGTATAACATTTTATACCAGATTCCCTCACTTGGTGTGGTAATGCGGCAGAGTAGAAGCCATAACTTGAACAGCAGTTGAACAATTCAGGATTGCAATTAAACCCCCTTTAAGATTCCCAATCTCGATATGCTCCATGATCTCAGGATTAACTTCCAGGAAAACAAGGGAAACCCCTTCAATTATCCGGACTAGGCTAGAATACCACAATAAACCCATCATCAATTGCCAATGGTCCGAATTCCTTATACAGGGGAAAATGATGTCGAGGTTTTGGAGGGGCAGGGTTTTTGTGGAGGAATATGCTGCTAGTGATGGTTGTGGTGGGGTAATGGTGGTGGTGGGGGGAAAGGGAGGAGGAATTCACTTTGTTGGGGGCAGCAGCAGAGGCATGGAAATGGCAGCTGGATGCATAGTACTCAACTGAATTAGCCCACTTAAATATTTTGGTAAATTAGCTTGAAGTTAATATTTTTTTAAACCTTTTAGTAGTAGCCAATTCTTCCTTTAAAATTTTCTCAAAAGTTACACCCTTTTCCTAAATATTAACTCTTCCTTTTTCCATTGTGTTAAATTTTCTCTAATGTCTAGGTACCAGCAGATTGAGCACTAGCAGTGGTGCAGTGCAGCAGCTGGACTTGAGGTCAGATTGGATATCTCAGATATTGCACAACAGGAGGTAATTAGGTGACTACAATTTGTCTAAGTAGCTGCCAAACAAATGATATAGTTTCACCTTCCATGGGACAAGGGAGATGGTTGGAGTTGCCAGGTCAGTCGCCAGGAAACTTCCATGGGTCTAGGGGGATGAAATAATACGCTTTTTAGCAGAAATAAGAACTATACGCACTAGTATATATACCATGGCAATGCATAAGAAAATTTTCCCAGCTGCTCTTCGTCTTACTTAAAAACTCTAGAGTTCCTTGTGTAATCAATGGAGTACAAAGTTTTTCTTTTCCATGGCTTTCCATTAAAAAGTCAAACCAAAAATAAATATCCATTTTTTTTAATGTAGAAATTGCGCCAGGTTCTGAAGTTAGTGGACTTCAACAATTCCTTGTATCTTTTCTAGTTAACAATGCCGAGCTCAAATGCAACAAGAATTTAGGAAAACAGAATGAGAATACAAGCATTTACTTGCACTAAGCATCCAATTTTTACAAGTCAAATACTCCATGCATTGAATTTTCCACTGTTCTATTGTTTTTATTACTTGTATTAAGATGCTTCAAGAAATTTTCTAAGGCAAAGAGAATGAAGCAAGACGGTAAACTTAAACTAACTTAAACTAACTCTAATATCATTAATCAACAGTCAAAAATAAAACATTAATTGATGAACAATTCAAATATATTCTACGACAAAGATAGACACTGAACAGTGAGTATCTACAAGGCTACCTTTGTGTCAAAGAGTTCTTATCCATCTTTGACAAGAAGATTAATGAATGAAGATCATTCCTATAGGTAAAGAAACCTTGCAAATGAAGACAATGTTCTGAATTTGACATCAAGAGATGACCAATACACCAAAGGATGACAACAAAAGGTAGGTTAATATCATATAGCTGACCAATATTTTGGGTTTATAAGCACTAGACTAGTCAAACTAAGATGTTCCCTAAAAGACCCACTAAATGAGGCAAAATTTTAAAATATCACAACTGCTAGAATTTCTAAGTATCATTAGAACACCTTGGAGATTTTCTGAGATCCAAACTGTCCGAGAAAAGGAATTACATCATAGAATTTTATTAACTTAGTAAATTTAAGTGTCCACTCAAGTGATTTACCACTATCTAACAGAATTAGCTTTCTCAAAAACACAAAAAAATTGGTGTCCAACTAAAGTGAGAGAAGCAACACCAAGTACCTTTCCAACCCAAGGAGCAATGAGCCATGCCAGTGTAACAGTGAGTAACCCTGTAGCTAGAAGGATACCAATACCTTCCACAGCCCATTTGGCTGCAGTATTTTCACCAGCTACACGCTCTTCCATCACAATATTTGGAGCTGAAGGCTGCTCATTGACAACTTGTGAAGCAGTAGTAGTGTTATTAATATTAGGACCAAACCACAGTGAGATTTCACTTAGCCTTTGCCTTCGAATAGCAGCAACAGCATCAGGATCCACCCCTGAATTCCACTGTAGTTGTGCAGGAATAGGTTCTCCATTAGCCGTCCTTTCCCTCAATGCTTCATTCTCCTTCAAAGCATTAATAACTTTCTTTACATCTGAAGCTTTAATGTTCTTTGCAACACATCCACAAATCTCACAGACAGTTGATCCATGGTTGACAAACCACTTCAGGGCACATGCATAGTGAACAAGAGCAAGATCATTCTTGCAAGCACATCCAAGCTCCAATAGTCTGTCTTCATTCTGATCATACCCCATTTCCACATCCATACTACAAACAAAAACCTCCCCATTTGGACTAACAAATTCAACATATCCAGATCTTTTCCTTTTGGTTGTAGCATATGAATCTTTTCCAACATCTTTAGAGATAATTTCACCACTAATCATGACCTCCTGGCTTCCATTAGGTGCCTCACTTGATGGCGGAACAATGCCCAGGAATCCCAAAGCAGCATTTCCCCTTTTCTCAGCCTCAGTACATTGGCATACCCGACAAGCAGCTGCTCCTACCTCCTTGTCTACACTCTGGTGCAATCTAGAATTAATCCTACTTTGTTCATCCTCAATAGGTGAACAAACCATGATATGTTTGTCATGACTTAAAGGTGACTTTTCCTTATCCATCACATTCAAGTTGTGAATGTTGGAAAAGGAAGATCAATTATAGCATCAAAATAACAATCAAATACAAAAGGGGGAGCTCCTTGCAGACACTGTAGTGAAACACTAAATAGCAAATTCCAGAAAAGTATTATTCTCTGATGACAAAATGTTGGTCTTCTACAAAGAAATCCAAAGACCAAGCACATGAAAGTACAGGAGTCTACAATTTTGGAGAATACATATATGAAGTATCTCCAGCTGAACTACAAATGCTTAAGGTCCCAAGCTCTTGAACTGTATCCATACTACATTTCAGTCCTTTTCAGTGCACTCTAGAGAGAACCTAAAGAGGAAAAGAAAAAATAGAAGACGACATTTAACAGGGAGTTAAAACAACTTATTCCATCAACAAATTATCAATAGCTATTTAGTTGTTCAATTAACCACGTAAGTTTAGCATTTAACATAGAGACCTCAGTTCATACAATAGGTAGGCGTATCCCACCCACACTTTGCCCTTGTGTATGTAGCTGTGCATCACGTTGCTTTTAGAGGCAACAAGATTAAGAGCTGAAAAATTAACTACTAGTGAGATAAAGTTGAAGCAGCTTTCCATGATTATATGTGGATGAATGTCATTAAGCGGTGGGGAGGTCACACACCTATGTAAAACTATAATCATGCATCTTGGATTAAAAGAACATTTTTTTCCAAAAAGGCTATAATTCTAATATGGGTTAAAGAAGTGACCCTTTATTTTAAGCGAAACTTTCAACAAACACAGACAGCATTGGCCAGTAAGTTTGATCATATGAAAAAAAAAATGAAAGATAATTCACAATGCCATTTCAGGAAAGAAGCAGACTCCATTCAGATCTCCCAAAAAGCAATCACCCAAGTTTGCTCAGAAAATTCCAGAAAAGGGAAACAACTGTAATTACTGAATTGCAACTTTCCTGCTACCAGGATGACTTTGTGATAGTAATGCTTCCCTTAATCCCTATCGCAGTCAAAACAAGCACTCCACTACAAGCCCCATGTATGCAATGGAATAAAAAAATTAACTAACAAACTCCTCCAAAATAAACAAGATTGGCAGAACATAATTTTTGAATTGTAAATTCAAACCACAAAGAACCTTAAATGGAGGGAGCAGCAAAATGTCAATGCAAAATTAAACTACAGACAATAAAGATGGAATTTTTATGAAAAACACTTCTCATCCAATAAAAGAACATTACACATAGAAATGACCAAGTTGATTATGATCCAGAAAAAACCCCACTCAACTATTTCAAAAGCAGTACAGTACTACTAACTTTTTAGCAGATTTAGTACTTATTTTACAAGTTTCTTTTTCTTTCCTGCTGTAACTTGGTTACTTCAAAGTCCCCCCCCCCCCCCTTCTTTGCCCCCAAAAGTGAAAAAAAGGTCACATAGTCACAGTCATAATCAATCAAGAAGTTGTATTTTCGAAATTAAAAAGCCACAAATTGATGATAACAAACTTCACACTTCCTATTAGGAACTATGCGAATGTTTGCATCTACCTTAAATCCCAATTACTACAAAGCTTTAACCATAATGCACTCTTGCAATCTCCACCCATACTTTCCTAAAAGCTAGTCTTAGCATCCATTCGTAATCAAATTAGGCATTTACTCAGTTCTGTTTCGAGGTGTATATCTTTTCCAGTTTAAAAATCTTCATATTGCCACTGCCCACAGACTGAATTCACCATAGATAAAAGTTTTACTACTTCAGCACTAACCCAAAACTTCTCAAGAACCCCCCACTCTGGAGATCATAACTCATAATTGTTTGTGAACTAAACTCTGAAAATCTGAAAAATAAAATAAAATAAAATGGCACCACACCCATAAGCCCATTTCAACAATTGACATAAAAATTCCAAGAACGCAATGTTATGCTTCAAATTAGTGTGTTAAATCCAAAATAAAAAGAAACCCATTTCAGAAACTCAATAAATGAAAAGAAATAATCAAAGAAAAGGGGGACTTCACAGAAGAAGAAACAGACCTTTGATGTTGGAGTATGAGTGACGAGTGTCATGATAAGGTGAAAAAGATACCAAATTCTAGTTCACCGAATGAACTACTCCTCCAATCATGGATGGCAATCTAATCTAACTGTACAGACTATCTCTCTCTCTCTCTCTCTCTCTCTTTCTCAGTTTCACTTTTTTATCACTGAGGATTCTCTAGGCTCCACGAGCATTCATTGTAGCTGTTTTAACTGTTAAGAGTGTTCACATTGTCGGACTAGACTAGCATTAGCTGCGTCTAAGGTTGCGTTTGCATTACATCATTTTCAGATAATTTGAGAAAAAAAATAATACTACTGGGGTTAGATTGCAATTTTAGAAAGAATGAGATATTGTAGCATTATTCTGAGGCGTAATCTACCTCAAACAAAAATGTAACTTGTACACTTATTAAAGTAAAATCTCCCTTATTTGTAGAATTGAAAATTTGCCGGCTCATATGTTAGCAAAAATTTCTCTTGGTTTGGAATGTAGAATTGTCTTATGGGATGATTTTCCTCCATTGATCAAAGCTGTAATCTATGATTTGAATGAATGAAAACTTCATTTTACTCTAAAAAAATACACTTATTAAAGTAATATTTGATAAAAGCACTTAATATATATAAGAAAAAACTAAATTATATATATATATATATATATATATATATATATCAGAAATTCTACCATACGATAAGTGGATGTCTGAATGAATAAAATGGACATATAATACGGAGAAAAGAACCTATATAATAAGTGACAAATGACATGTAAGAAATTTATATAAAAAAAGGCATTGAAAATGGTTAAAGGTAATTTTTTTTATAATATAAGTCTAGGCTGGAACGCCACTGTAAAATATTGATTTGATGGGTCCAAAAAATTAGAACTTTTATAGTTAATCAATATAGAATTAATATAACTTATTTCACTCGGAATAGTAAAACCACTTTATATCAATTGTCATATATAATTATAAATATATATATATATATATATATATATGTTTATCAAATTTTTTAACGGCTAGCAGGGCGGGAGTATACTCCCCCCTTCCCCGCCCCGTTTCTAAACAGGAGAAAAAAATTCCCCCTGCCCCACCCCATTAGCCCCTTGCATGGCGGGTGCACGCCATCCCTACTTTTCTTAAAGTTGTAATTGTTTTCACTGCACTAAGTATTTGCTGTAGGAATTTGGCAATTTACCCCTAGGATATAGCAAGAGAAGGGAAAGTTAATCGCAAATGTCATGTTTTTCTAACTAAGAAATGATCAGATGATTCTAGTTAATTTTAATAATAGGGGACTTGTTCATTTATGGCAAAATTGTGCTTTCTATTTGTTTTTTGGTGTTCAAAAATAAAGTATCTACTAAATATAACTTATGGCACCAAAAATAATCACCATTTGAAGTAAAAATATGCCTAAAAATTGTGACCGTAAGCGAAGATCTGATCTGGGATCATCTAACATGCAATTTCAGGGCCTTTGTGATCAAAATGCATTGATGGATTCGGCTTGATCCAAGCAAGGATTTGGCTTCAGATTCTTTCAGTATTCCTGTGCTAATTTGCATTCTAATTTCAAGTCTCATTTGATATAATTAAATTCTTAATTGTACATTCCATTTTCTTTTGTATATTTGAGTATTAATTATACAATTTCTTATTTCATTACAAGCTAGATCAACATTAAGTACTATTCAATGTGATTATATGATCCTAGAGATTGGCACGAGAATGAAACTAGATAGTTAATAGATACAGCAAAGGCGAAGAGTTTAGGTGTATATAGCGGTAAACTCTGTTGAAATTGAGAAACAACCTATCTCAAAATGCCATCAAGGTTGCCTGGTCAAGTTACGGCCCAATAACACATGATATACAACTTAAAATGTATCTTCTCAGCCTGTAGGTGGATGAGATTAGTGGTCCTATTTATTGTTTTAATCCATTTTAAAACCTATCCAAAAAGGTAGATTTATCTTCACCAATACTTGGATTCTTTGGAAAATCTTCGACAAAAATAAACAAACCAAAAACCCTAGAAATAATTATCAAAAACAAAACCAAATAAAAGAAGAAAGAATCTACCAAACCATAGGGAAAAGGGAAAACCAAAACCTAGAATCCTAGAGTTTGTGTGTCTGCATGTGTATATGTACATATGTATGTATATACGTGTGTACATATATATATATATATATTCTGCTAGTTTAGAAATAAGGAGAAGGGCAGGCAATAAAAAAATCCAATATAGAATATTATTTCCAATGGCAGAGGATACGACTAATTGGCTGATGGTTCAAAAATTTAATGTTGGTTCATTAGAATCATATAAACCGATACCCAATACTCTCATTAAGAGAAAAATAGAACCCCCCCCCAAAAAAAACCATATACAAAATAAATTTTACGGTCAAGTACAAACATTTCTTTCCTCCTATTCGAATGAATCATCCTTTCCACAAAGATAAGTCTTTGCCTACTAGGCAAAAGGATAACAAGTTACAAAATTTGTGTGGTTGGAGAAGAGTAACCACTTATTCCTAAAACGAACGTTCTTAAGACTGACCAAAGAATTGGACGAAAGAAAGGTATGACTCATAGAACAAGTACAATTTTTCTAACATGTGTTGAATTGCCTTTTTATTAATGAGTGTTAAATGGATATTGTCTTAATATACTCAAAATTATCATATAAGTTCCATCAGTTATATGTAATGTTATCCATGTACAGAGGCAATTTAGTAATTTTATTTTATTTTCTTGAAGATTAATGATTTTCCATCAGACAACTAGTTAGACAAATACTTAGTTCTAATATTACCATAATTTATTGCATGAAAGTATATACATTTCATATTAACTAGTTCGCCCATATCACCACAATTTTTCAAATCTATTGTATTTAATAAATTGTAAATCTATTATTTCTAATGCATGTTTAGTTTGCTATTAATACAAATTTTTACAATGTATATCAAATCATACTAGATAATTTTCAGCAATTTCATAAATAAATTTTATGAAAAAAAGGTTCGTCCATATCTTAATGCAATACTCAATTTTTGCGATTGCACAAATTTAGCGCCTCTAAAACTAAGAGTAAATTTTTGCTACAATGTCAATATAAACTTAGGCTATCCTATGCTCTTGATTTGTGTCCTACAATATGTCTTGCAATCTAAACTTATGATAGAAAATTATGTAAAGTCATATCTCGGTTAAAATAAAACTATGTAAATCCTATGCCGACTTGTACAATATTATGTAAATCATATGAAAGTTGGTATAAAACTACGTACACTTATATGTAACCTAAACAAATGGGCACAATTACTTGTTAGAAAATTAAATTAATTAGCTATAAAAATAGACCATTTACTACAATGAAGATATTTTGAATGAATGTAAAACAAAAAAAAAATTCAAATCCTATTCTTTTTCCATCTTTTTGATTTCATAAAGTCATGCATAACATATCATGTAGCAGTAATTAAAAGAAAATTTTACGCAATTAATGCTCAATCATGTTTATTTAGTAAAAGTACTTGATAACTCAATTAATTTACTACATTAATGCCCTATTTGATAACTCAATTCAGCATATAAATTTAATGGGTTCAAATATTAACATATTTAGATATGTTTGATAACCAAAAATAGAATATCTTGATTAATTAAGTGGCAATTAATTTCCCAACAAATCTTACTCCAAAAAAAAGTGATGACCTAGTTAGTTATCACTTACCGCAAAATATGCTCAAATATTAAGATTTTAATACTTTAATAATTCAGTGATTTAATAGATTTAGACTTCGTATTTCAGATTTTAAATTTCAATTTTCAGACTTCAA
Organism: Coffea eugenioides; assembly: GCF_003713205.1. NCBI lineage: Eukaryota > Viridiplantae > Streptophyta > Magnoliopsida > Gentianales > Rubiaceae > Coffea > Coffea eugenioides. The sequence continues at coordinate 15,823,514 of NC_040041.1, forward strand.
TTTTATCAAATACACCTAAATCTAGTCTCATCATGTAATATTTTAGTTTAACCAGACCAAGGCCCTGTTTGATAACCCAATTTAGCACCGAAACTTATTGGATTCAGACCTTAAAATGTTTAGATACATTTGCTAAAAAAAATAAAATATTTGAATTAACTAAGTGGCATCGAATTTTTTGGGCAAAACTTGTTTCAAAAAATAAGTGATAAGCTATTTATTTATCACTTAATGTGATATTGTGACGACTCCATCTCCCCCAAGGGCATACCCAAGGGTTTGGCGGATCGTCTGCCCAACTCTTGCCAGAACTCACTCACTAACGTTCTTGAAATAGCCGTTCAAGCCTAGAAATTAATATAAAAGTTCCATTTCCAACCAACAATTCAAACTTAATTTACAATCTAAAAGTAAAACATAGAATTACATTTCTAAAGATTTCAAATACATCTCATTTACAAAAGTACAAGTACGAGAGATTATAAATACCAGTTCACGGCTACTTGCTCCAGCTTCCACTCCTGTAAGGAAAACAAACTAATGGGATGAGCTAAAAATTCAGTGAGGTTCCCAAATAAGCAATCAAGCAGGCATACACAGAAACATTTACACTTAGCACTTTGCACACTGGGTACAGTAATAAGCAGTTATTTAAGAATCAATCATTCATTCATTGAAAGGATACATACTCACTTGGAGCTATTCATTCAAATCATTCATTCATTCATTCGCCAACCATTTTCCTTATTCCTCCGACATTAGAAAACATTTGCAAGTGAAAATTCCTTTAGCGCTCATGTCATTCGTTCATTGATTTCATTGCATTGAATTCACTGGCCAGTTCTCCACCAGATTTCGTGATAATACTCAAATATACCAAACATTGTCCCAGTGTCACCAGCCACCCGACTGAATCCGCTTCTAACTCGAGTCGACTAGCAACGAAGGGCAAGGGCCCAGTTCAGCCAAAATATTTACATTCATGCACAAGTAGTATTCAATCATTGAAAATTCACTTTTGCTTGGGTCGAGTGCGATAAAGTACACACTCGCTTACCGAAAATCCATATACCAATTATTGGAAAGCATTTAACATTTCGGCAACATTCATAATATTTCACATAGTCATTTAAAGCATACACAAGCAAAAAACACTCACCTTTTAAAGTAGACCAAAGCTAAACGTTCAACCCTAAAAATAACCAAGACAAGATGTCATGGTCTGATCATTCAAAACTTAGGTTAATAAAGTACTCACTTTAGCCTTAATCATGAGCCATACGTCTATCTAAAATCGGCTCCTCAAAACACAAATTCAAAGACAACTTGAAAGCCAATCAAAGAATGTCCAAGTGCATTCTAGGACTATGAAGTACACTTGTTTAAGACCACAAAACTATCCAAAATCACATCAATTAAAGTTTAAGACCTAGAAAAGTTTTTTCAAAGTTTTCCAAGTTACACTCAATTCATTTGACAAAATTTCCAGTTTTGGCGACATTTTTTGAAAAGTATAACTTGAGTTCCGTGAGTCAAAAAATCACAAAACTTACACCATTAGAAAATAAACTCGAAGTACTAATAGACCTTAGAAGACATCTTCATGAACTTCAACTCATCGGTTAGTCAAATTTTCAGTTCAAAATCACTGCTGTTTCATGTGCAAAACAGAACAGTCATGGTTTTTCAAGAAATTTTGTAAATTTTCTGGTATTTATAGGAGTTGAACCAACCCCTGATTTTTACACGGTTAAAAGAGTTATGAGTCTAGTTTCAAATGCAAGAAATGGAACTCAATTTGGATTTTTCTACACCAAGATATAACAAATTTTCCAAGACTGCTCAAAGTCTCTTGCGGGAAAAATTTTCAACAGCACTTCCCCTTATTTTCCCTAATTTCCAGCCATTTTCAAGGCTTCATTCTCATCACAAGACAGCCCCAAATCAAGTTCACAAGGTATAGGATACATAGAGTACTATTTTAGCCACAAAACTAGCTATAATCAACATATACCTAAGCTGTAAAATTCTCTACCAAGGCTGAAATTTAGCAACTAAGGCTGGAAATTCTTATTTGGAAACTAAAAAGTCACAATAAAGTTACAAATCTTCATACAAGTCCATAACAAAGCTAGATATCATCATACCATAGCTGAAAAATAAGAAACTAAGCTGGAAAAATGAAACCCTAGGCTGAAGTTTCACTAATCTTCACCAAATCTAAGTTATCATCCATAAAATTCCAAATTTCATGTCATCTTCACCATAATTTGCAAGAATAAGAAAGAGAAAGGAAGTTATTCATCTTATACCTCAACCCCTTGAAGAAAGTGAAGAACCAAGGCTTCCTCTCCAAAAATTCTCCATTACAAGCTTCCTTGCTCCCTTGGTGCTATTTTGTTCGGTTTAGTTTTTGTGATTCTAATTTAAAACAAGGCAAGAACTAATTTAAAACAAGGCAAGAACCAAGATGAACTTGGTGGTTTTTCTTCTCTCTTCTTCTCTCCAAACTCACGGCCAAGAAGATGAAGAAACGAAGGAAATTTTGTGCTAGGAAAGATAAGTATGGAAGAAAGCTTCTTGGTCAAAGGTTGCATGGATGGCCAACACTTGGCAAGCCACCAATTTTCCTCTTGTTTTTGTTTCTTTCCCTCTTGTTTTTTGGTCAAAAATTTCGGCTGGCCTCAGGATTAAATTAGCGAGGATTAAATGAAATAAAAACAAGGAGATTAGAGTAAGAAAGTATTGGTCAAGTGGTGTACTCAACCGGTAACAAACGGCGCATGTCGGTTCAAGCCTACTTTCTTAACTCTCTTGTTTGTCTCTTATTCCCAAGATATCTAGGGTTTCTCCACATAACTCTTAACACCTCATGTCACATAATTCTTGATACACAACACTCCTTATTTATCAAATTTAATAGTCACACCTTGCTAGTCGGCCATACTATCTTAATGTACGTATCATGCATTAAAATATAAGAGGGAAATTATAAAAATCTTGACTCAACTAATGAAATCACCATGAAATTTAGGGCTAATAAATAGTTAAATAGTCAAGTAAAGAAATATAAAAGGAAATATAATTTAATTTTTTCAAAATTGGAAGGAAATTCTAAAGAAATTTTCGGGTCCTCACAGATATACACTCAAATATATCAGGTTTAGTACTTAACAATTTAGTAACTTAATGAATTCACACTTTAGATTTCAGATTTCGGACTTCAATTTTATCGAACGCACCGTAAGTTTTTATATGACAAATTTTGATACTAATGGTTTGTCAATTGTTTAGTAGATTATAAGTTGCTTATGATCAAGTTACTTGAAGGCCTTGTAGTGTATAGAATGGATAACAAGGTTAAAGGATGAAAAGGCATTAGGGTCAAGCCACTATAGAGTAATATTCTTGTAAGTTTTGAAGTTGCAATTTTAAAAATTTTCTATTTGAACTCTTTAGGTTAACCTATGTCTATTAGGAAAAGTATGGATTGCCTAGTTATGATAGGTTCTATGTCTTTCTTTAAATCTACTCAAAACAGAGTTTTACAAACCATTTCTTTTCTTAAATATGTCTCGAGACATTTTTGAAGTTAAAATCCATTTTGAACTTTGAAAGAATAACTTTCAATAACTTATTGATTTGTTCAATTTCTAGCAAAAATTAATTTGATCTTGATTTTAATGTCCAAATACCTTCTATCTTGGAAAGTTTCATGAGTCCAATATTGTCCAGATCCCCTACATAATCTTCTAGTATTCTTTTGTCTCTAAATTCATTTTCTTTAAATTTCAAACATGTATTTTTTAAGATATTTTCAAATTCATATCTCGTCCATAATTTTGACTTGGACCCAATCTTCTTCCAACTGAAACTTAGTTTTTTTAATCAAACGGCAATTTACCTTCTTGAATTTTCAACTCTCACATCCTTCTAACTTTAGAATAATTTTAAAAATATCTTTCCTATATGAGTTATTCTAGTCCAGATTTATTGTTCATGGTCAATCCAGCCAAAAGTTGATGAGCTATCCAATCTTCGTGATAGTTTGCTACATATTTCCCATCGCTTTTAGGGAGACTAATCACCCAGCAGATGCTTTTAACTAATGAGAAGGCTACTCAGTCTGGCATATGGATTTATAATTCGGCATTATAGTTACCTAATTTAATGCGAGGGGAAATTAGAGTAGATAGGCTTTGATCCCCCTCGTAGAAGTAGGAAATATTCATTAAATTTGTAAGGATCTTTTTCATTTTTAATTCAGGTTATTTGTAATGCTTGGGAGGTAGGGTTCTTTGTCCCATTCATTTGTACCATTTTGTTTTATTGATAAAATCTAGGGGTCTATGCGGTTTGTCAAAAAATATCTTTTGTTTAGTTTCTTTTATTTTTTGTTGTTCTTATTATTTTGAGAGTTATACTTGCAATTTATTGTTGTGTTAATCTTATTATTGTTTATTCATATTGCAAGTGTTTATTATCTTTTTTTTTGGGAGAGGGGGTTACAATATATCTTTGGGAGTATTTTATACTTGACCTTTTTGCTTTTCTTTAATCAAGTCCAAAACATCCTTATAGTTAGCCAAAAGTTGCATATCAACCTATTCATTTCCCCTCTAGATTGACCTATTCGAGACAATATATTGAAATTCTAATATAATTCAAGTCTAATATAAATTTAAAAACACCAGAAATGATTAACTTATATTAATTATAGGGCATTGTCTTTCTTTTGCTTCTTATTAGAAGTGCACACGCTCTTCTTATTAGAGACTATACTATAAGAAGCAAAAGAGAGACAATGCCCAAGTAAGCCTTAATAAGAACAAAGATATTACAAAAATTATTACAGTAGTATCTAAGAAGAGAGCCTCTATGATATCTAAATTGAATATGGCTTCAACTTTATTCAATTCAAATGATTGTTGATATGACTCTAACGTGATCGTACATATGTGCAATGATAAGTCCACATTTAAAACCTATGAAGATGCTTCTAAAGGGCATGCAGTTATTATAGGGAATTATGACATTGCGAAATTGCGTGGCAAAAGGGTTGTGAACTTGCAATTCACAACCGTTAAGAAATTGGTACTCCAAATATTAGAAAAAGTCTTGTATTGGCCAATAGGCTAAGAATAGTTTTAGAGTTGTACTTTGATTCCAACAAAATAATTTTGTACAAGAATGGTGTATCTATATGACAAAACTATTTTTGTGATGGAATATTTCTATTCAATATTAATAAAGTTTCTATTATGATTGTATTGTTGATTTTTCTTATTATATATTACATGGCAGGGTAGGACATATAAATAATAGAAATTTATATTTTATGTTCGAAACGAAGTTTGAAATATATATATATATATATATATATATGCAAAAATGATTGGATTACCTTTTCCTAGGGGCAAAAGAAATACTAATTTGCTTGTTATTGTACATCCTGATGTATTTGTACTAAATGATTTTCTAACAATAGGTGGTAATAAATATTTCATTACCTTTATTGATGATTGTTCTAGATTTGTACATATTTATCTTATGAAAAGTAATAATGAATATTTTACCATGTTCAAATCTTACAAGTTGTTTGTCAAAAACCAATTAGATAAGAAAATCAGAGTATTGAGGAATGATAAAGGAGATGAATATTTTCCTAGTAAATTCTCAATATCTAATGAACAAAATAGAATTATACACCAAATAAGTGCACCGTATCTTTTACAACAAAATGGTTTGATAAAAAGAAAATTAAACTTTGGAAGATATGGTTAATTTTATGTTAGTAAGTTTTGGATAGCCAAATAACTTATAGGATAAAGCATTGTTGGTTGCATGTCATGTTCATAATAGAACTCATTCATTGAAAATAAAAGTCTCTTCATATGACGTATGAAATGGGAGAAAACCAAATCTAAACTATTTTAAAATTTGAGGTTCCATTACTTATTATAAAGTCCCAGATAATAAGAGAACAAAATTCAAACCAAAGGCACTTAAAAGTATATTTATAGACTATGCAGAAAATTTCAATGCTTATAGGCTGCTTGACCTTGATTCTAATATCATTGTCGAATTAAGAGATAAGCAATTCTTTGAGAATAAATTTCTTGAAGATTCAATGCCTATTGTGGATCCTACTAGTGGTCTAGAATTACTCCAAAATATTGGTTCTTCTTCAAGTAATAGACGAACGAAAGTGACACCCCTATTGAGCATAGAAGAAGTCAAAGACTTAGGAAAGCAAAGCATCTACTTTCGGATTTCATATTTTCAAAAGTTATTATCTTCTTGATTGAAGAAAATAAAAAAATCTTTACAAAATAAAATACTAATATTATTGAATGGAGAAGGATACTAATCTTATTGAATGTAGAAGATGATCCTAAAACATTAAGTGAAGCAATGTCATCAAGAAATGCTTCATTATGGAGAGAAATGGTAAATGATGAATTGAACTCAATATTATCTGACAATACTTAGGTTCTTTTATGGATTCATACTAACTTTTAAATCAAGATTAGTAGTTATAGGGTTTAAACAAAATGAAGGAATAGACTATTTTGGTCCACATGCATTGGTTGCTAGACTTACATATATTAGAGTGTTAATGTCATTAATTTTAATGTGCAATTTGTTTGTACATCAAATGGATGTTAAGACAACATTACAAAATGGCAACTTAGATGAAAAAGTGTGTATGGAATAACCCAAAGATTTGTTTTGCCAAAAAATGAAAAGAGAGTATGCAAACTAGTTAACTTTTTGTATGACTTGAAACAAATACCTAAATAATGGTATGAAAAATTTGAATTTGTGTTACTCCCAAGTGGATTTAGGTACGATAATACTGACAAATGTATTTATTCTAAATTCATTCAAGAGTATAGTGTGCTTTTTTGTCTCAATGTAGATGACATGCTAACTATTAATAATTCTATGAAAGGTGTAAAAGATACTAAAAAGTATCTTTCTTCAAGGTTTAAGATGAAAAATTTTAGAAAAGTGAATACTATTTTGGATATCAAAGTCAAGAAACATAGTGGAGATTATGCTTTATGTCAATCTCACTATGTTAATAAGCCATTGAACAAGTTTCAACATTTAAAGTTTAAAAAATTGAGTACACCTTTTGATCATGGTTTGAAGCTTCTTGAGAATTTTAGAAATTCAATTTTTTAACTTGAATATGCTAGTGCAATTGAAAACTTGCTGTATGCAATGCATTCTACAACAACAGATATTGCATATGCAGTTTGTGAACTTGCTAGATATATCAAAAATCCAAGTGTAGACCATTGAAAATCCATTGAAAGAGTTTTTGGTTATCTTAAAAGAATGAAGAATCTAGAACTCTTATATAACAAATTTCCAGCTGTGCTTGAAGGTAACTCGAATACTTGTTGATTCTGTGAGGACCCGAAAAAATTTTTCTACTTTATTTTATTTCTTCAAATACATTTTCTTTACTTTACTTTATTACCTTAATTTTCTAGATATTCTTATAAGTGAGTCCAGTTTTTAAATTATTTTCCTTGTATAAGTTAGTTCATGTTAAGTTTGAAACGTATTATGAAAGTGGGACCCGCTAATGCAGTAAGTACGATAAATTTTTGAAGATTAGTAGGAATTTTACACAAAGGGATATTAATTTATAAGGTGTTAAGGGATAATTAGATGATAGCTAGATAGTTTAGCCATTGGAAGACAACAAGATGAGGATTAATTTTGGCTAAACACTTGTCACAAAATTCTTGGATCTTTGACCTTGACCAAAGACTTTCTT
>NC_040041.1:15832308-15889169 GCF_003713205.1 Coffea eugenioides
GCTACCAAAACTACAGATCATTCTCTACTACTAACTACTAACATCTTTTGCTAGGGGCGGACAAAATTATCCGACAACTCAAAAACCCTCCATATTCAATTCGATCCGATCCAAAAATTAGAATATTTTGATCGGATCAAAAGACGGTCAAATACCCGCGCTAAGATGCGGGTGCGGGTTAGGGTCACATAATTAAAAACCTATGGGTACCCGATCCACCCCGCATATATATATATATATATATATATATTTTTTTTAAGTTTTTATATTTTTATACACACTATAAAATAATAATTTAGAACTAAATAAGTAATTTCATTGAACAAATTGCATTATAAATATGAGAGACAATAGTTTATTTATAAGATTTATTTATAGAGGTCATGATCTTATGTTTTATAAAAAAGAGTTTAATTAATGCAGAACATATATTTAAAAAAAATGTGCTAGTTATTTCAAACTTTTATTGTTTTTGAATTCTTTTAATTTTTTTCCTTTATCTTGTATTCTCTTCGCTTGTTTATTTCTTGGTGGAAGACTTTTTTTAAGAAAAAAAATCTTAAATCTTAGATGAATGTGTAAAATATAAAATAAAATTAGTATAAACAATTTTTTAAAAAAAATTAAATGATAAGTGAGGCAGGACAGATATCAATTAACTCGGATACCTGCCGATATGCGGGATGAGCAAGGGTCAGAAAAATGACTGATCTACAAAATGCGAATCAAGTCATCCAAATGGTGTGCAGGTCATTCAGATGGTGGACGGGACGATATCTGACCTGTACCTACCCCTAGCTTTTGCCCTTATCCGCGTGCATGGGATGATAACCACGACGTAGTTTGTGTATTGGTCTTGGTCTTGGTCTAGGCAGTGGTTGCTTTAACTGCATGTATGGGCTGTGGTGGACAAGGATAGTTTTGATTGGATTGGGAGAATTGATTGTTATGCCTAGGATTTACTAGTTGAGCCCCCAACTAAAACTGACTCTCCATTGCACGATGCGAGTCCTTGCTTTTCTAACATCAAGTATCAATTATCATATTCAAATGACTTTAGTCGATTTGATAGCCCAAACCACATAATTCTTTGCAAATAGGATCCTCTCAGTTCATTTGTTAAAGTAGTTTTGTCAGCTAAATTGCTGACCAATTCCTGACTTGAATGAGCCATTAGCACAGATGAGACACGACTTCATTGACATCTTAGAAAACCCTCTGGACTTGGTTTTATTTGATTCCATGTCAACCAGAGACTACATTACATTCATTCACCAACATCAAATGCAGTGTTCGCTAGATAATCCTACATTGTTTTTGGTCTTTCGGTTACACAATGTTCATGTGATTTTTTGCCAATTGACAAATCAAAACTGTGACACTCCAACTTCGCCTCCTAGCAGCGTTACATTGGTAGTGGGCTACCTAATTCTCGCCGCGATTCAATTAACTAAGGCAATAGCTTATTTATTGAAATACAAATCTTTTATTAAATTTTACAATGGAAAAGTTTCAACATACTATAGCGAAACATATCAAACATTCTTCACTCCTAATCTCTTTATTTGAGATTCAACAAAAGTTCGATCTACTGATTGTTAGGTCACTCATACGGCATCTCGACACTCGAATCAATATCTATAAAATCTGTTAATATTGGAGTGAGTTAACATAGTTCAGTGAGACCCATGTGATCAAGTTTCAGATGTATAGTCAAACCTAAGAAACACAGATAAATCATAGTACAATAAAATATATGGCACTGATCGTTGGTGATGACTTGATTTCCACCTTATACCACCATCACGAATCCAGCCTCCTACTCCAAAATAATAGGTTAGTTCTGAAAGTGCCTTTCATTCTTGGCCCTATAAGTGGACAACCTCTTATTCAAGTATTGAGTTGCAGAACAGTGTGCGCAATGATGTTTGATAAAGCCCTTGCTTGCTTGATAGATCAAGGCACAATACAGGCATAATCACTTGTAACAGTCCAAAAAAATACACAATTGGTATGGTCAAACACATGTAGTCACAATATCATTCTTTAGTAAAACAAGTTCATGAGCATTTTCTGGTGCAATAAAGTACACAACCAGCAATTGATTCAATTCACTTACAAACCGATTCTATGATCAAGTACAATCATAATGTATATAATATAACAATCACATTTAAGCATATATAGTCATTCATCACTTGAAAGTAAAGGCATCCATTATGGTAGCATTTAGACATACTAAATTAGTAATTTTAAATTTCACTTGGTTTGATTTAGGCATGGATTTAGCACAATTACTATATGGAGTGTAGATGTAGAACTATATGCTTATAACACAATAATATTTGAGCACTATAATATTTATGTGGGCACAACATGTATCTACACAAATGTAAATGCGCACTCACTTGGATTTTCATAGTGTTAGATAAGATGGATTTTTTTCTTGATACTATCTTATTATTATGACCTTCTTTTCCTATTTTCTTCGACACTCTTTGCTATTTCTTTTCTCTTCTTTATCTCACTTTTCCTTACCTTCTTAGAAGTATAGGTGTAGAGTTTTTAATTTTGAATGTGTAAATAAAGAGGAGGGCTCTGTTTATAAGAAGATAGGATGGTGATGAGCTAGCAGGAGAAACGATAGAATTGTGACACGTCTTAGGATCATGACACGTTTCATGCTTGGATGAGGTGACATGTGTCACGGGTTGTGACACGTGTCAAGCTAGTGAAACATGTCACTTCAAGAAGAAATGTGGAAAAATTATCTGTTATTTGCATATTAGTCCATAAGGTCTAAGTGAACTGTATTCAAGTCACAGATAGTTCAAACTATCAGCATTCAGGACTTATTTTTGTGTAATATCACTTAAGTAAATGTGTCTTGAGCTTTTACATGTCCATGTATTAAAAATTATCCTTAAGTAAATGTGTTTTGAGCTTAAATGTGTCTTGAACTTTTACATGTCCATTTATTAAAAATTATCTCTTAAGTAAATGTGTTTTGAGCTTTTACATGCCCATTTATTTAAAATATTACACATAAATAAGGAAGTACCCCACATTTGGATTCAATAAAAATAGTTTCAAGACCAAATTCTTAAAGGATTAAAAGTCAACTTTCCCTCCAAAAGACAAATTCTGAGTTTTTAGTTCAAGATTTAATTTTAAGAGTCTTAATTAGCAGGGTTATATGATTCAAAAATTCTAGAAAAATAGTGTTATCCTAATTCAATCATAGGGAGCAATTACTAGGATTTTTTATTCTAATTTTCTAAGTATTTTAAATATCTAACTTTTTATGGCACTTAGTCTTCACTTAGGGTGTTCATCGATTGGTATTCGAGAATTTGGCAAAAAAAATTTTTGGTAATTTGGGAATTAGTTTTTAAAACCAATATTTGATTATTGTCCAAATTTTAGTTTGGTAAATTGGATTGGAGATAAAATAATAATTAGGTATTATCTGAAATCCGAAATGTCTACAGTGAGTTAAAATATTTTAATTTTCTCTAATAAATTGTTGTAACAAAATAATATCCCATATGTTTGCCCTGTTTCCACGTCCATTGCCCTGTTTTAAGGCGAGGGGAATTTTCTCCCCTAGCCTCCGCGTCCACCCCATTTCTCTCCCCATGGAGCGGGTGCCCCCTGTTGCTACCCTTAGAAAATATCGTGAATTCCTGCTAGGTTTGTAGATATGTGTGTATGTATGTATATATATGTATGTATGTATATATATAATTTCTTTAATTTATATACAGGGGATGAGACAGGTATATGTTGCCCCATCTATTGCCCTATTTTAAGGCTAGAGAAATTTTCTTCCCCAGCCTCTATCCCCACCCCATTTCTCCCCCCGTGGGGTGGGTGCCTCTTGTTTCTACCCCTAGAAAACATCATGAATTCCTGCCAGGTTTGCAGGTAAAGCTAATCTATATGCTACTTTCCTAATATGTTTCAGTGTCTCAAATGGTCATATATATTTAGGGCTTAACTTGCCATCTTTTCCATGCTTGATGATTCCTTCCTTTAGAAAAACTTTATCCCCTTCCAAAAATTCTAAATCCTTATGCTGATTGTAAATATAACTCTTTAATCTACTTTGGGCAATGGTCAGTATTTGTTTTATCAGTTTTACCTTTTCAATGGTATTTTCTATCTAGGGACTGGTATTTGGTACAAGAATCTTCCTTTTTTCAACTTTCCCCAAATATATAGAGGATTGACACCTTTTCCCATATGGCGCTTCATAAGAGGCTATGCCAATAGTGGACTGGTAACTATTGTTAGATACAAATTCTGCCAAAGACAAATACTTGTTCCAGTTTCCCTTGAAATTCAACACAAACACTCGAACATGTCTTCTAATATTTGTATGGTCCGCTCAGACTGGCTATCAGTTTGGGGTTGGGATGAGATGCTAAACTTTAATCTTGTTCCAAGGGTTTCTTGTAATAGTTTCCAAAGTCGTGAGGTAAATCTTTTATCCCTATTGGAAGTAATATCACAAGGTATTCCATGTAGTCGAATTATTTCATCTACATACAGCTTGCCTAACTTTTCTAGAGAATATGTCATATTCATAGGTAGGAAATGAGAGGAATTGGTAAGCCTACCCACTATTACGCCCATATTGCATCATGTCCTTTTTGAATCTTTGGTAATCCACTAACAAAACCCATGGTCACTTCATCCCATTTCCATTTTGGAATCAGTATAGGTTGGAATAACCTAGATGGTTTTTGGTGTTCTACTTTCAATTGTTGACAGGTCAAACAAGTGGATATATAACATGCAATATCTCTCATCATGTTGTTCTATCAATAATATTGCTTTAAGTCCCTGTACATCTTGTTTCCTTTAGGATGTATTGTATACTTTGAACAATGTGCCTCTTTCAAAATTTCTTGTTTAATGTAGTCATCATTTAGAACACAAACCCTATTTCAGAATTTTAGCATCTTTTATTCATTAATTTGAAAATCCACTAGCTTTCCACCTTTACTTTTTCCTTTAGGTCTAGGAATTCCTAATCTTGTTCTTAAACATCTCTAATTCTATTATATAATTCAGTTTGACTCCTAATGTTGGCACAAGTAATTCCTTTTTTATTCTTAATCAACTTCCAATCACCTACATGTTCTAGTAGTTCCCATTCCTCTATACTAAACATGACTATTTTAACTTTTCTACTTAAAGGATCCACGACAACATTAGCTTTGCTGGGGTAATAATTGATGGTACAATCATAATCTTCCAAATATTTGATCCACTTTCTTTGCCTCAAGTTTAACCCTTTTTTTGAGAGAAAATCTATTTCAAATTCTTGTGATATGTAAAAATTTCAAAGGTTACCCCATGCAGGTAGTGTTTCCGTTTCTTAAGGGCGAAGACAATTGCCGCCAACTCTAAATCATGTATGGGGTAATTTGGCTCATAGCATTTTAATTATCTTGAGGCATATGCAATAACTTTTCCTTTCTGCATTAGTACACATCTGAATCCTTCCTTTACGGCTTCAATATATACTAAAAATTCATCTTTTCCTTCTGGCAATGTAAATATAGGGGTAGTTGTTAGGCGCCTTTTTAATTCTACAAAACTTTGCTCGCACGTGTCATTCCATTCAAACTTTGCTTTCTTTTGGATCAATTTTGTCAAGGGTACAGCCAATTTTGAGAAATCTTACACAAACCTTCGATAATACCCTACTAACCCCTAAGAAACAGTGAATTTCCATTTTAGTAGTTGGCTTTTTCATGATAAATAGCATCTATCTTAGGAGGGTCAATTGCAATTCGATTGCCAGATATCACATGCCCAAGAAGGGAAACTTTTCCCAAATGAAACTCGCATTTAGTAAACTTGGCGTACAACTTATTATTCCTCAACATTTACAAGACCCTATGTAAATATTCCTCATGTTCCTCTAGGGATCTTGAATATATCAAAATGTCATCTATGAAAATCGCCACAAATTGGTCTATATAAGGTCGAAATATTCTATGCATTAACTTCATAAATGCCATTGGCACATTGATTAATCCAAACGTCATGATGACAAACTCATAATGACCATAGTAGGTCCTAAAAGCAGTTTTTGGTATATTCTCATTCTTTATCTTCAATTGATAGTAAACTTGCCTCAAGTCAAACTTGGCAAATACTTTAGAACTTTGCAGCTGATCAAATAATTCATCTATTAATAGTAAAGGGTACTTATTCTTTACAGTTATACTATTCAATCCATGATAATCAATACACAATCTTAGGGATCCATCATTTTTCTTAACAAATAAAACTTGAGCACCCGTGGTGATATACTTGGCTTGATAAACCCAATTCCTAGCAGTATTTGTAACTGTATCTTAAGTTCCTTCAATTCATCTGGTGCCATTGTGTGGGATGCCTTTGAAATTGGTTTATTTACAGGTACCAAATCTATAACAAATTCTATTTTTCTATCTAAAGGTAAGGAGGTTGATTCTTCAAGAAATACATCTGAATATTCTTTTACTATTGGAACTTTGTTGTTTTCTAATTTCTCTTTTCCTTGATTCATTAGTTAAGCTAGATATCTAGTACAACCTTTCCAAAGTAGTTTTCTAGCCTTTGCTTCTGATATGATTATATTTGAACATGGCATTTTCTTTCCCAGATGTTCTACCTCAAGTTGCCTTAGTGGATAGAACCTTACCACTTTGGTTTAATAGTCCAAATTTGTATGGTGACGAGCTAACCAAACCATTTCTAAAATGATGTCATATCTTGTATAGACAAAACTATTTAAGTCTGCCATTAATACTTGGTTAGCAATCTTAATATCGCAAGGTCTGAATACTAACTCCATGATCATGTGTCTACCAATAGGCATACTCACATCTAACTTATATGGTAGTTTATCAATTTTCTTTCCCATTAGTTTTGCAAAAATTGGAGTAACAAATGAATGAGTTGATCCAAAATCTAAAAGCACTTTGGTTATTCGTTGGTAGACTAGTATCGTACCTTCCACAATGTTAGAAGCCTCTACAATTTCTTCTCCTTCCATGGCAAAGACTCGAGTTTGAATCTTGGGTTTGTTATTTAGGTTATTCTTTTGTCCTTGAGAGGCATTATCTATTGCTCGCAGTCTTGGGCAATCATTAATATAGTGTTCCTCACTCCCACATTTGATACATTTTCTATATTTCAGCCAATATCAATCATCTTCGTGTCCTAATTTCTAAAAATATGTGCAAATGTCTTTCTATCTGTCTTGACTCTTAGAACCAGACTTTTCTTAGATAGTTATTCATGGCTTGTTCTTGAGGTACCGAGCCTTCTGGGTCTCTTCATTAAATTTTAACATTTCTTTGACCTGTCCTACCCTAGTGCGATTATGAAGGGCGGGTTTAACTTGAATTTCTACTTGTCTCCTAGTTTTGCTAGATTCTACTCTAGAAGTTAGCTTTGTTGTTTTTGAAGAGGTCTCTATCACACTGGTAGCTAATGCATCATGAATTTCCCAACGTAACTCGCTAAGAAACCGTTTAACATGATCTTCGCCAATTGCAACTAACAGGGGTGTAAATTTAAATTTAGAAGGTTTTGTAAACATGGTTTCATATTGAGCTACAATTATCCTTTCTTGTTTCAAGGTAAGGAATTCCTCTTCCTTCTTTTCTCTAAGATGATAAGGGTAATATTTGTTGTTCAATTGTCTAAGAAAATTTGCCCAAATATGTAGGGTATTGTTTTGTTCCCACTTAAGAGAAATGGTCCTCCATCATTCCCAAACTATGCCAAAGAGTTGATAGGTGGCTAACTTAATTTTGCACTTCTTTGGGTAATTTAGAACTCCAAATATTCCTTTCATCCCCTCCAACCAGCTTTCCCATCACTAAATTCTCCATCAAATTTTGGTGGACAAAACTTAAAAAACCTTTCCAAAATTACATCATCAACTGAATCATTGTTTGGTGGCAAATTCAGGTACATTTATGGGTTTACCACATGATTCATTTGTTATTCCATAATCTGGCTGACCTTATTTAGAGTAGTAATAATTCTATTTATCAAGTCATTACTCCCTCCCCCTGATAGTTTTATTAATTTTTTGCTTTGAATCATCATATTTACATAAATAAAACTTTAATAAATATGCATGGAGAGTAAATATTTACAATATCACATTCCATATATATTAATACAAGACTCACACAGGACATCAAGCAAAACATATCTTTACAAATATGTGCCAAAATTTCTAAAGTACATCATTTGTTTTATTTATATTGTCGAACTATACAGACTTAGATACAATATTTCATTAGTCGGAAGGAATATATGGTTTGTTAACTAAATTTTGGCTCTCTGACCTCCTAGTCTATTCCTTATTATAGTTGCTTTCTGCAATAGCATAGACATGCAATATTCTTGACTACATTGTCCTAAGTTTATTCTTGTATTTTTTGTCATGCTAAGATGGTTACACCATTTTCTTGCTCTAGTACCATATTTTCTTTTCATAATGATTCTAATTTTGCATCCTTTTTAGAACAACATTTTGCCAGATATTCACTATATTTTTTGTAATAGCTTACTTTGTCCTTCAAAGTATGTGCTTCAAAATCATATTTCTCTTACAAGGCAGTCAACTCATGTAACTATCCTTATACCTGAAATTTATTTCAAAGGTTAATCCTTGGTACAACTCCATTTCCCATGTTGCTTGAGTAAGTAATTGGAAAATCTCATCATATTTCTTCTGCTTCCAACTTAAATTTTGCTTGAGTTGTATGATTTCTGCTACCAGTTCATTCATTAACTGGTTCTTAATATCCTACCTCTATAAAAGTTCAGTTTTTTCTTTTTATAACTCAAAACTACCTTATTTAAATAGTCGCTTCTTTCTTCAACCAGAACCCCATTCCTTATTGCAGGTGGAGGAATGTAGATATCGTTCGACCCCCTATATCCATTTGGAAAGTATACTATAGTAAGGGCTTGATATGCATTATAATTCTCCATGGTTGATACGTTATCACCCTTACTTTCATCATCACTATCTTCTACGAATTTGTAATTATCTATGTCTGCTTCGCCCTTATATGGATCTTCTTCTAGGTCCTTTTCCAATGATGGGTTAAGTAGATCTGAGTCCATTCTTGCAGCCACAAATTTTGCAAACTTATTATAAAGTAACTAAGAAAAGTTGAGAAAGCAAAATGAACAATTAAAACCTAGATGTTCATCCCTATCATAATGCAGTGGCTTTTTTATCAAGATCTTTTCATATCTTTTTTCCCCCTAGAACCTAGGCTCTGATACCATTAATTGTCACACCCCAACTCTACCCCCAGTAAGGTTCTATTGGTAGTGGACTGAATGCCTAACTTTCGTCAGGACTTAATTAACTAACACAATAGTCTATTTATTGAAACACAAATTCTTTTATTAAATTTTACAATGAAAAAATTACAACACATTGTAGCAGAACAAACCAAACACTTTTCACTCTTGGCCTCCTTACAAGAGATTCAACAAAAGTTCAATCTACTAATTGCTAGGTCACTTGTACAGTATCTCAATACTCAAATCAACATCTGCAAATTCTATTAATATTAGGGTGAGCTGACACAGCTTATTGAGACTCATGTAATTAAATTTTAGATGCATAGTTAGACTTGATACAAACAGTATTAGACAAGCAAGGAAACACAGATAAATCACAACACAATAAAGGATACGGCACTGGTTGTCTGTGACTACTTGATTCCACTTGATTCCACCATCACGAGTTCTGCCTCCTATTCCCAAACAATAGGTTAGTTCTAAAAATGCCTTTCACTCTTGGCCTAATAGTGCATAACCTTTTATCTAAATATTGGGTTGCAGACTAGTGTAGGCAATGACGTTCGACAAACCCCTTGCTAGTTCGACAGGTTAAGACACAACACAAGCATAATCACTTATATCAGTGCGATAAAGTATATAACTGGTATGGTCAAACATATGCAGTCACAATATCATTCTTTTGCAAGACAAGTTCATGAACATTTTTCGGTGTGATGAAGTACACAATAGGCAATTGATTCAGTTCACTTACAAACTGGACTGATCAAGCATAATCACCATGTATATAATATAACAATCGCATTTAAAACATATATGATCATTCATCACTTAGATAAAGTAAGAACATGCATTATGGTAGTATTTAGACACACAAAATTAGTAATTTTAAATTTCACTTGGTCCAATTTTAGCATAGATCTAGCATAATTAATATATGAAGTGTAGATCTAAAACTATATGCTTATAATAGAATAATATTTGAGCACTATAACATTTATATGGGCAGAACATATATCCACACGAATGTAAATGGGCACTCACTTGGATATTCTTGGTGTTGGATAAGGTGGATCATTTTCTGACACTTTCTCCTTATTGCGGCTTTCTTTTCCTATTTTCTTTGATCCCCTTTACTCTTCCTTTTCTCTTCTTTGGTTCACCTTTACTTATCCTTTCAGGAGTATAGGTGAGAGTTTCTAATTTTTGACATGTAAATAAAAAAAGGGGCTATATTTATAAGAAGACGGGATAATGATAAGTTAGCAAGAGAAGTGACAATTGTAACACGTATTATAGGGTCATGACACATGTCGTACTTGGATGATATGTGTCGCACTATGGTGTGACATCTGTCGACGAGTGTGACACGTGTGTAGGCACATATCAAGCTATGTGACACGTGTCACTTTAAGAAGGAATGTGGCATAATTATCTATTATTTGCACATTAGTCCCTTAGATTTGAGTGAATTGTATTCAGGTCACAGGTAGTTCAGGTTATAAACATTCAAGACTTATTTCTGTGTAATATTATTTAAGTAAATGCATTTCCATTTACTTAAGATATTACACGTAAATTAGAAAGTACCCTCCATTTGGATTCAATAATAATGGTTTCAAAACCAAATTCTTAATAAATAAAAAGTCAACTTTCCCTTCGAAAAAAAATTTTTTTTCAGCTTGGGTTTTAATTTTAGGAGCCTTAGTTGACAAGGTTATACGATTCAAAAACTTCTAGAAAAAATTAAGGGCAAAAAACCTGGGCGGCCATTAAACTTTTCCCAAGATCATGTTTTGGCCATCGAACTATTTTTTGTCAATAATTGGCCACTAAACAACTTAATCAGGCCACCCGTGACCATTTCGTCGATAATAGCTCTTAATTTCTGAAATTAGCATTACACGTGGCAAACCACAGGGGCAATTTTGTCCGTCAATCCACTGACCGTTCACTTACATTAATACATCAACTGAAAAGAAAAAAAAGAGCGGTAGAAACAAGCCAACTAAACAAACTGAAGTGTCTGGTCTTGTGGAGGAAAAAATAGGGACTCAATTTCTAGCCCTAAATTCTGTGTCAGAAATCGAAGAAGCCAAGAATGTCGAGACGCTCTCCTAAACCCATACCTAGATGCTCCTGCGGATTAACAGCAATGGTGAAGACCTCATGGACAAATTGGAACCCAGCAAGAAGATTTGTGGTCTGCACTTTAGGAGAGGTAAGATCTTAGAGAGGTAAGATGTTAGATTTGTAATGGAAATATTATAACAAGAGGATTTAGTCTTGGAAAATGTAAATTGCAGGATGAGGGATGTGGTTTTTGGGAATGGTATGATCCAACAATGTGCGAAAGATCAACTCAAGTGATTCCTGGTTTGCTGCGAAGAATGAATAGAATGGAAAGTAATATGGAGGAATTAGAAACTTCAGCAAGAAGATGGGAAAATAAAGCTCAAAAATTGGAACTTAAAGTTGCAAAATTGGAGGGTGAAGTGAAAAAGCACAAGACCAGAGAGCACTATCTCAAAAGAGCTCTTCTCGGTACATGGGCTTTTATATTGTTGTATTGTTTTTGCTGCTATCTGAAGACTGTTATTAAGAGTGACCATATGTTGGCCATCAAGGGATAGTTAATGTTGTTTGGTGATTGTGAAGAAATGGAAGTAGCAAGGTTGAGTGGATACAGCTTTTGGTGGTAGTGTCCGTAGCAATAGCAGACCAAAGATTCCCATGTTGTATTTTATAGTGAATTTTTCATTGGTTTGTTTTCTTATGTAATGGAATCCTTGCTGTAATTGTGTTACTTTTTACTGAATGAATGGATGCAAGTTTTTTGTCGTTTCTTATGAATTGCTGTAATTGTAGTTTCTTATGAATGCGGCATTATAACACAGTAAATTAAGACAAAAGGAGTATTTCCATTGGATAAAACTAACTACAAAAGTTTCCAATTTGCAGAAGTACACAGCTTTCTGTTGAATATGCAAAAAGATAGTGGATGAAAAACAAAAGGCATCCACCATAACAAAACAAAAGCCATCCACTATCAACATGAAGTGGATCCTGCAGTTAAACTTTAATGCATCTATTTTAACAGCCCACTGAACTTAAATAAACTATTATAAGTCAAAAGACTTATGTACATATCAGTCACCATCATCAACATCTCAGATCACATCTAAAACTGTATCCAATTCCATCTAACTTGCACCTGCACCTCTGCCTCTTGTAGATCTAGATCTAGATCTACCAGCATTTGCACATCTTCTACCCCTCCACCTACCAACCTTGAAGGGTGGTTCCTTTCCCAAGTAGGCATAGTTAGCATTAATCATCCCTTTGTCAGCATCAGTCAAGGGCCGTTTACCATTTCTGTTGAATTTCCTGCCAGATCTAGAACTTGTAGCTGCTGGATCTGGTTGCTGAACTACTGGTATTGGCTGTTGAAGTGGTGGAGTTGGGTGTTGGGACATTAGATCTGATTGCTGAGTTGCAGATGCGATTGGTTGGCTTGGTTGGCTAGCTGATGGAGTTTCCTGTTGCTGTTGCCCTTGGGTCTCTATACCTTGTGACTGAACTACTTTTGCTTGCTGTTTTCTTCTTGAAACCTTGTACAAATGGAAGTTGATTAGAGACTATATGTATGTATACTATATGACATTTGAAATACATTGAACTGTATGTATACTCACATGTTTTTTCTTCTTTGGCTGGCCAGATTGTTGGTGCTCAGTCACCTCTTTGCATGTTGCAGCATTGTGCCCTGTTTTACCACATTTTCTGCAATGCATAGTGACATTTTTTCTAAGTTTTCTTCCATGGTTCTTCCCTTCTGTCTCATCTCTTCTCCTTGCCTTTTTTGGCCTCCCAGGCTGGACAGTGGGAATTGGAGGATCAAGTTGAAGCATGCTGGACTCAGGCCACAGTACTTGGCTGCTGATGGGTTGCAAGACATTATTATAAATCTGTAAAAATAAGCTCTTGTAGTAACATTCCACAATCATTTCATGTGGATCATCCTCAGTTTGCTTAATTGCTGCAATGGCATGGGTACAAGGTAAACCAGATAATTCCCAGATTCGACAAGTGCAACTCTTCTTTCTCAAATTCACAGCAAACTGGGAATTCCTTGGGCCCTTTACCTGATAACCATCAATCCCATTGAACTGTGGGAACCACTGGAAAGACTCTTCAATTCTGTCCTCAATAATTTTTCTAATCAAAGGACCAGTTGAGTGTGGATATCTAGTCATGGCAGCCTTTCTTTTTTGAATTCTTTCCATCATCAGTTCTCTAATATTCTCCAAGCAAGATATAATTGGTTTATCCCTGGCCTCTAGTATATGTGAATTGAAAGATTCGCATAGATTATTGACAATCATGTCACATTTAGTATGAGGAGAAAAGTAAGCCTTACACCAATGCATCGGATGAGGAGCCTTCTCCACCCACTTGTATGCTTCATTGTCATACTCTTTCAAGTCCTCAGCAGCTTTCTTGTACATCTCAATTGTACTGCTCCTAGCTATCGCCCACAGCATCCCTTTAAGTGCCTTTCCAGGATGTTTCTTCTTGAAATTTTGATACATGTGCTGCACACAGTATCTATGCTCAGAGTTGGGTAGCACCTCGGATAATACTCTGTCCAATCCCTGCATAAAAAATAAATGAATTATTGGTTCAAACAGCCACAAGGCTCACATCAAATGTTGGATAATAAGATCCATACCTTTTGTTGATCAGAGATGAAAGTGTAGTGACACTGATTATCTATTTCCAGATCCGCTTGGAGAAGTTGTAAGAACCATTTCCACTGTATTGTAGCTTCCTTCTCCACTATGGCCCAAGCAATAGGCCACCAACCATTGTTGGGATCAACTGCCACTGCTGATAACAGTTGACCAGGGTAAGGCCCTTTTATATGGCAGCCATCAAGTCCAATCACAGGTCTACACATTTTGAATCCTTCTTTTAGTGCACCTAAACAACAGTACAGTCTCATGAACCTAGGATTCGAACCTGGATCTCTAAATGGAGTGAACTCGACTACCATGGTAGAATTAGTATGAGTCTTCTTAATCTCCTCACAATATTCCCATATATGCTTATACTGCTCGACTGCACAACCTTTGATTCTGTCAACAGCTATACCTCTAGCATTTCTGGCTATTGTTTTCGATATTTGTATCTTGTACTCCTCATGCACTGTCTGCCTTAAAGAATGGATTGGAATGTTCATATTGGCCCTAATTCTGTTCTCATATCTCTCAGCAACCCATTTAGCAGCCATCATTTTATTTTTCCAGGCATGACTGCAGTTTTCATGTACATCATAAAGGGTCTTAATCACCAAATCATTCGTCCCAAGTGCTTTCTCTTGAGAAGCATAACACTCCCAGTTACATGGATCCTTGCACCTTACCCTTACTCTCAGTTCCTCATTAGTGTAATACCAAACAGGTCTACCATTAGCAATCGAATAATTCTGCATTGCGGCCTTAAACTCAGCTGATGATGCAAATCGCATCCCAACCTGGAAATGTGGATTTCTCATGTTCTTTTCAGCATTGAAGTCAACATATTTGATTCCCTTCTGCACTTCATCATCTTCATCAGAAGAAGCATCAATGCTATGCAGGTCATCCTCCATCATATTGTCATGCAACACATCTTCATCATCAGCTTCTTCCATTTCCTCAGCAGCTTCCTGTGATGATGTGTTATGGTCAGCCTGTGCTGATGATGTCTTCTCCCTTCTTGCTGACCACTTTCTTTTTCCTCTTGTTGTTTTTCTAGGATACTTTTTCTTTGCTCTCTTGCTGCCACCAGATGATCCATCAGTTGCCTGTGATTGTTTTTCAGCTTGGGCATCGCATTGACCATCTCCATGTGTATCACTTTCCAAGCCATTTATATCCTGGCTCTCATGGAGTATAGATTCAGTAGTTCTCCTCATAACAGGAGGGGGAATTTCAACTGTGGGAGTTGGTTTCTCACTCCCAAGCATTTGATCATCTTTGCAAAACTCTTCATCATCAGTGAAATGCTCCCTTTCTGAGCTGCTGTCATCTTTATCATCTTCTTCACCTGCCCTTGCATTCACATTAGTTTTATCTCCTTGACTCCTACTCTTTACACCAGTCCCACTAGCTTCTCCCTCAATGACAACACTTACTCTTACACCTTTACCTCTACTTGTACCTCCCATTGCTAGTCCAGGAGCAGTCATATTTGTACTAACAAAAGAGCTATCAAAAAGATTTTTTCTAACACCAATTGTTTATCAAGTTCTACAACTCCACTGCCATGTTCATCTACAACTACACTACCATGTTCATCAATTTCTTCAATTACAACCCCTATTTTTTTCTTACTACCTAACAGCGGGGAATGTGACTGGATGTGAAGAATTTCATGTAAAGGCCTATGGTTACAGTAAACATCTATCAGTTTGTGCTCGTACGCCCATTTGCACATTGCCACTATATCTGCATCTCCTTGTAACTCTCTTAATCCCTTATTCAAATCACTCCCAGGTTCTAAGTAATAGTAAAGCATTGCACCATTATATCCTAATTTCTCAACCATGTCATTTATCTCATGGACAGACATTCTCTCCGCATCACACGCATCAACATAATCTATTTCACCACCAACGTATGTTTTATACTAACGCCCACTAAATCTACCACCATGAAACATTCTAATACTGAATAGTTCAGAATTAGGCACTGCAATGAAATGGGAAAAAAAAAGGAATCACTTCATTTGAAAAAAAAAGACTAAAAAAAACACTTGTTTATTTCAAAATTTTCCACTTTTACAACCGGCAGTTGGATGAAAACCCTAACATTTAAACTCCATAATGCTGCTACATATTCACAACCCACAAATAAGCACCTTCGATTTCAGACACAAACTTGAGTAATACACCCATTACATTTAGTTTAAAGTATAGTTTCAGTTCATTCACATGATTTTCCCAAAAAATAACTTACCGTAAATTTCATATGGATCAATGTCGATGTCTCTTCTCCTGATTTTCCACTCCATAGATTCACTACGATTTTCCCTTCTCTTCGATCTTCCCCTACAAACGATTTTGAGAACTTCAGTTTGTTTAGTTGGCTTGTTTCTACCGCTCTTTTTTTTCTTTTCAGTTGATGTATTAATGTAAGTGAACGGTCAGTGGATTGACGGACAAAATTGCCCCTGTGGTTTGCCAAGTGTAATGCTAATTTCAGAAATTAAGAGCTATTACCGACGAAATGGTCACGAGTGGCCTGATTAAGTTGTTTAGTGGCCAATTATTGACAAAAAATAGTTCGATGGCCAAAACATGATCCTGGGAAAAGTTTAATGGCCGCCCAGGTTTTTTGCCCTAGGAAACAATTATCGGGATTTTTTTATTCTAATTTTCTACATGTTTTAAGTATCTAACTTTTTATGACACTTAGTCTATATAGACTGATCAAACTTGGGTGCATATGGTCTTGAACCATATTATACATTATGTAACTATATTTATTCTAGTGCTATGAGTTCTATTTATTAAGTGTTTTATTATGTTAAGAAATTCTCTTTTGATAAGCGATACTAAATGATCTAATCGTGAGGTTTGACAAAAATCAACATCATAGATATTTGTCTATTGATTTGAAGAGCATTTTGTAATTTTTCTAACTAACTAATTTATTAAACTGATTGTATGAGAAAAGTAAAGAACATGAAATGTGACCATTTATTGATTGCCATGTTTATTGTCATCCTGACCATTTATTGATTCACTTTGATTAATGTTTTGATCCAACCAATCCAAATTATCTTCAAATAATACAAGCTGTTCAGTTTCTCTTATCCAATAATCTAATATATATGATCTTGATAAAAAAATATGATTCAAATCAATTGAGTTATAGAAATAATCAGTATCTCTTTGATGCATCAAAGTTTTTACCTTTAAGCACATATTGTAATGCATAAAAATCAAAGTCTGTAATTTTTTAATTGCTAGACGATTGTGAATTTTTGTATGAATTAATGACCATTTACTTCAGTTTCTTTCACAACTAGAGAAAATGTAGATTTGACTCAATATTTGGACTGTAATCTTTCTTAGATTTGAAGCATTTTCATGGTAGTTAAACCACTATTTATTTAAATAAACATTTTAATAATAATAATAATAATAACAACAACAACAACAATAATAATAATGATAATAATTTTAAGACTATAAAAATATTAACTTCATTAATACGACTTAAATGTTCATATAAAACTAAATTAAGTTGAAACCTAGTAAGAACTTTGATAATACTCTTATTACAATAGCACTTCTAAATCCTCCATTTTTCTCTGTAAAAATTTTGATCAATAGAAATAATATATGCATAGGTGTTAAAATTCTAAAATTTGGCAATGAATATGATTACTAATGCATATAAATGAAAAAATCAAAAGAATACATCATTTATTGCATCAACTTACACATCTAAATTTTGCTCTAATTTTGTAATGACACTTTTCAATCCTTTCAAAATTCATCAAGATTAAACGGACATATTCCAAAATATTGAAAGACATGTTCAAAAAATGTGCTAAATAATATAAAAATCTAACAAGCAAATACACATTTATTATATATTTGAATTGAATGTAACATTGGTTAATAACCTGTTGTATGTAAATTATAAATGTAGTTGTTTGTACCATCTGTTATCAATCACTTTCCAGATCTGCTTTCAACATTTTGCCAATATTTGGATAGTCATTTTCGCCCTATCCATTGGTTCACAATTAATTAGCAAAATCAACTTATTATCTTGATTAACATTTTTTAAAATTTTGACAAGCAATTTCATTATTGCACACACATTTTTCTAAAATTTTTCTGATAATATCAACTCAACCACTTTAATAACTTTTGCACTTTACTTTTTTTTTTTTTTTTTTGTCAAAGCCCTAAATTGGGGTTGGGATGCCATCCCTTAATTTATTTATATCGAGAAAGAGTACAACGAATTGGAGGGGGGCCAAACCTGACCTCTGTTAAAGTAAAAGAGACAACTAAGGTAATACGCACATATGGAAAAAACTGCTATTCTAAACACATAATAGATGAATTGAAAGAAATCATCCACATGAGGGTGCCCCACATTTGTGGGATTTTGAGTGAACATGGGAATTTGGTTTAACATCTTGACGTGTTTGCATTGTTTTACCTGTTTTTGAGAGCTGCTTCCTCGCTTTCTTTGAAATAACTTGGGTAAATTGCTCGTGAACTAGATTCTGGTCTTGATTTCTGTCTTTATCGCGTTGTGAATCATCTTCTTTTTCTTCATTTTTGTCATCCTTGCATATTGTTCTTGAATGACAAAAAGGTTTTTGATACATGAAGGGGATCTTATCATGTATTTTCTCCCACTTAAACTCTTCGAACACATCTTTAAATTGTGGCACATCTTTAATCTGTGGCTTTTGAGGCATAGAGGATTTCGTTTCTGTTCTTATACTTGTACCCACAAAGGGTGTGTCTCCAACTAACACAACACCACGTGGATCATGAATTTGGTCTACCTTCGCGACCGCACCGTTTGCCACATCAGACGTAATTTCAATACTTTGCTGTGAGGAGTCGCCAGTCTCCATCGCCTTCTCTTTCAATGCAGCCTCTGTGGATGCACCATTTGCTAGTTGAATGGAATGGTCATCCTCACACTCTGGATCAGTGAATTCCCCATCATGAAGTGGATTCGAAGTCGAAGTCTGCAGCCCCACATCTGCTCCATGCTCCGGCTCCACAACCCGATCTGTGACAATAGCAGACTTTGTAGCTTCTCCCTTGTGGCTTTGCCCAACATTCGGTTGGAGATCATCAGGATTAATAGTATCCAAAACAAAATGCGAATTATTCCCTAAAATGGCAGCCTCTGAAATTGTCTGGACATGAGCCTCAACTGTCACACCCGACTTAACCTTCTTTTGAGCATAAATCTGTGCTGGTTCACGATCATTTACTGTTCTGTCAGCCTTCAAAGGATGAAGAATAGGATTTTTTTTTTAAAACATTGATCTTGAGTATGCCCAATCTTTGCACAATGATGGCAGAATTCTGGCCAAAACTCATAATCAATTTTTTGCCATGCACCCTTAGAGTCATCACCAATCCAAATACGTCGAGTAGGCGCCTTCGATACATCTAACTCAATTAACACTCTAGCTACAGATGGCCTACGAAAATCTGAAGTTGCAGCATCAACCTTCAATGGCCTCCCAAGGAGCGATGCAATCTTATTCAAATACTTCATATTAAAGAACGGAAGAGGAAGCTCAGGAAAAGATACCCAGATAGGAGCAATTGATGCTTTATGATCTGCCTTGAAATCGATAGTCCATTTGGAGATGGTCATGGGAGAATTCTGCACGAACCATGATCTTCGGACAAAAAGACGCATGTAATCCTCTTCCAGACATGGCCGAAAAAGCACATGATTGTTATCTAATAAACCAACTGGGCAATCCCCTTTCAATCCAAGTGAAACAACAAATTTTCTGATAAGCTCCATAGGAGGTCTGCTATACGCAAACCTGCCCACAAGAAAATTCTTAAATGGTTCAGAAAGAGTTAAAATTTCTTCGCGAAATATCAAAAGTGCCGACTCCCCACGAAAGGTTGAAAGCTGGCCAAAATCCTGAATAATGTCATTGCATGATGAAGCAGTTGCGTTGCTTGTTAAAGCAGTAGCAAAAGACTTCACCACAGGAGGTTTTCCTGCCACCCCTAAGGGCGGATCGGGCGTTGTAGCCGCGCCGGCCATAGAGAAGCACAAACTCTGAGTAATCCCTCTAAATTAGGGACATTTATTCAAACAGTTTTCTTGCACCTGGAGATGTTGTTGGGAGTGGTGTCGTAGTCAGTAGCGAGCGGCAGGTGTGAGGCGGTCCGCTGGGCAATTGTGGCAGTTGACGCTTCAGGTGCGGATAACGGAGGAAGAGTTTCGTTTTCACTTGGACATTTTGTCAAACATCTGGTAGGCCTGATTTTAGCTCACATGTCTCTTGAACTTTGGCCGAATGTAAATTTCAAAAATTTTTTGCCAACAATCAAAGGATGAAAAGAAAAAAATGAATGATAAGAAGAAGCTCGGTTAGTTGTTCAGAAGAAGCAAAATCAGTGTTTTAGATAGGTAGATCTGAGAAGCTATGTAAGAGGTACGAAGAGTTGTACTATATGCCTATTTACTTTTTCTTTGGTTACTTAATTTGGTCCTTGAGCAATTTTTGTATGTTCAGCTGGTATTGTGGTTAAATTCCATTGCCATGCTCAACTATAAAGTCCGTACCTCCTCCTTTTACGTGACAAAAAAAAAATCATCATCATCATCACTACTTTCAGTGCTTCCGCACTTTACTTGGTAGTGTTATTGACGTTTAGCTACTCATTTGAAGTGCATATTTTTCTCATTTCTATAAAATGTTGAAGAAGACTTTACATAGAATTGAATTCAGTAATGAATCTAGTGATGTCTCGACGTTGCAGTTCCTTTTTTTTTGGTATATATCTTCATTAGATTCATAACTTTATTGTTGTTATATATAAAACCCGTTATCTTCTTCTCCTGCGCAATGATTTTTTTACATTGTTCATCTTATCAATATCTTCGAACATCAAATCAACACAATAAGTAACACAAGACTACTAGAATAGATTTTTTTTTTCTTCAATCAATAATTGACCAACTGCTTTCACGCTAGATTCGTTATTTGTCACAACCTAACATTTTTTCTCCCAGACTATCTACCACAACATTTATTAACTTAAAAATATATTTAATATTTTTCTTTACATTGGTGCAATCAATTGGGTTGTGATTTATCATCTGCCTATCATAATATGTCATAAAATTTATTATCAGATGTTTTATACGAGTGCTCTATCCATCACACATAAATGTACACTCAAAAGTTGAAATTTTAACATAAATATCTCCGAAATATTTTTCAAACTCTTGAAATTTGTCATCTAAATATTTATTTTCAATTTGATATGCCAGAGGGTTTTTAATACCATGGCCAACTCTGACAATTTGTTTTTATTCCAAACTAGTTTTCTAAGTACTGGACTAATAAATTAAGTTTTTTCACTTTTTGCTTACTGTCAAATTTACTATCATATAAGTGAACACAAAATAAAACTACTTGTTACAAGTGATTTTTGGAACCCTCCATTTCAATATTAAAATTCTTTCTTATCTTCAAAATTTATCAATTGTGTGACACTCCTAATTTGTCATGGGATCAACACTTGCGCAGCAATTAACGTTTGTAATAACTATATTTTTAATGATAACTCTGATATGCTTTATGGTCTGTTCAACTTTGACCCTCAAATCAGGCAATACAACTAAAGTGACACTTTATGATAGCAGAGCTCCAAAGTAGCAAGAGTAATGGCAATGGCATATCCTAATTCAGTAGCCATATCTCCATTCCTGTTTCAGATCTTTTCGATTTGTTGCTTTTGAATGTGATAGAGTACGTTGGTCCTCAACAAGACATCTACTTGATCCATAGTTTTAAATCTTATATAGATCGTTTTGAAAATCCTCCTAACTAGCAGTTATAAGCAATTCTGTACCCCAAACACCATGGTAAAAAGTGACAATTGGACCTAACAACCACAACATACTTTTCGAATTTGAGTTTTATTTCAACATGGTTCTACTTTATAGATATGAATCCCAAATTTTACTCCACATATAAGTTGATGGAAGGCTGAAGAGCTTTGGGAATCAAAAGTAGTCAATAATAAGAGGAATAGGGTCGGTAATAAAAAATGGTCACAAGGGACAATGAAGAAGAGGAATCAAAGCAGCGATCATCATATTCAGCCAAATACAGCAAAATAGGCCAACATTCAATTGCCTAATTGTGGGATCATCCACTCTGTTAATTTCATGAATCACTGATTAATGAAATAAATTTCCGGTTGCATCGAATGGTATAGTATTGAAATGAAAAAGTTTTGAAATTGTCTTACCAACTCTCTTTATATTTTTTGCCAGAAGCACTAATTTTTGTTTCGAAAGAAAAATATGTGAATCAACTCCTTTATTTGTCATTTCATTTACTTACGTGACATTCAAATTATGTAAAAATCCTCTTTGATTTTAATAAATTATTGGCTTTGAAGTGCTAGTACCTTATTTTCTAGGATTAAAAATGTTTTAAAAAAATAAAAATTAAAGAAATAAAATTACAACTTTATTTTATTTTGATAAAATGATATCAAATTTTTTTATGATATTTTAATTCACAAATAATATATGGCAATAACATGGAAGGTCGATCTCCAAATACAAAATATTTTCATCATTCCGCAACAAATTGCAAATATCGGTATCTCTAATTGTTTGTTTCATTTATTTTTTTCCCAATTCATTAATTTTGTAGTAGTCTTCATCATCCATGTCGCTAACTACATTGACATGGTCATACATATTTTTTTCTTATAGAGAGTTCAATATTTCTTCCTTTTTCTTTTTTTATTATAGCTCTTTGAGCCTTACCAGTATTTCTTTTACATTTGTAACTTCTTTTGGAGCCTTTGGAAAAGGTTCAACTTATTCCGTGACATGATTAACATATTCTTTTAATTTTCTAATTCCACTATGCATTACTTTTTTTACAATAATTACATCTATCTATTTTTTTATTTGTAATCATAGATGTGCCATATTCCCAACCAATAGCCTTTCTTGTTATTTTACCTATTACATATGCCATCATAAATGATTAGTCCATTGTAAAGTAATTAACAATGTGTTAAAAAATATTATAACTAATAAGTAGATATTTTACAAAAGTTGGATTATATTAGTAAGTTAAAATCTTATCTACAATATTAACATGTTTGCATGATCATTAGTTCATTTTTCTAAAGCATTTTTTTAGTAAAATTTAAATACTTATTGTAATAATTTGTATATACTACAAAATCTTCTCATAGGTAATGCATCATGTTTATCACTAAATATTTAAAAGTAATTGCCCATTAAAATTTATTTGCTATACATGGAAGATATAGCAAGAATTATATGGAGTTATAATAACTATAAAAGTCAAAAGCAGCCAAACCATCATCTTCAGCAACCTCTTGATTGGTTGTTTCAATAGTTGTATGTGTATCACCTTCTACTACCTCATCTTCACTCCCCAATTCTTCGTCTCCAAGAGAGAATTTCAGCTCTTCATCAATGTTAATAGCAATATCTTTGTCAGCCATATTCACAGGACTAATGGAATCACCAATTGATCTAATAATTGGTGAAGACTACTCTTGGTTGGATGTATCCATCTTACAGTCTCAATTTCTTTTAGTTATACACAGAGAAAAAAAAAAAGAAAGAAAGATATGAGCAGCATTCTTTTAGCTATTAACAGTGAACAAAAACAATAAAACATGTTGATAGGCTTTACTAATCCAAAGAATTTATGGAGTGAAGAATTAAGCAATCATGAAACTTCCAGAAATTACTCATTCAAATGTGTCTAGACCGAAAGACTTGAGGTTGGAAAACCCTTTTCACATAGAGAGAGTTTAAAAAACATGGAAACCTGTTCACAAAGGATTGCTTACAGTTCTCAACTCAATATTAACAAGAAATGCAGTAAAATTGAAACAGCTCTACTAGTTCAGTAAAGTTGAAACAGCTCTACCAATTTAGTCATCCCTTTACTCAGTTCAGTATTATGTACGTGGACAGCTCACAAATCACAATAGCAGCAGCAGTGTCATCATCTAGCAGCTACCACCTTCCGTTACCATTACAGTTGAAATACTTGCAAAAAATTCATTTATCAAAGTTAGTGTCATGATGAAATTTGTGGCGGCCCCACCCCCCCTAAGGCGAACCAGAGGGTTCGGCGAGTCGCCTGCCCAGCTCTCGCTGGGACTCACTCACTCAATTATCTAACATCATCAAATATAATTCGTAAATAAACTTTACTTCTCGCATAAGCCAAGTATTTAAACAAACTGTACCATTCAACTTACTCTGTTCAAAAGTACAATTTCAAGCATCAAAGAAAATGTCGAACTTAAAATACTTAAATTCAACTTAATTTACAATTTAAAATTCCTAATCCAGGGCACAGAAGCACCACAGGATTCACATTTTCCCAAAGGCACAAAAAAAAAATCATCCAAAAGATATTAAAGTATCTCCCAAAGTACAATTACAAAAGTGGGCATTCAAAATATAACATTTCTTTTCTAGTTCTCCAAGACTTCATGCATTTCAAAACCTGTCAAGGAAAACAAATTGGAAGGGATGAGCCAATAGCTCAGTGGTGCCTCGAAACATGCAATTCACATAGGGCAATTTAACAAGTACAAATGGACAAGTAAGCAATCAACAATTTAG
Source organism: Coffea eugenioides (assembly GCF_003713205.1). Classification (NCBI taxonomy): domain Eukaryota; kingdom Viridiplantae; phylum Streptophyta; class Magnoliopsida; order Gentianales; family Rubiaceae; genus Coffea; species Coffea eugenioides. Next base: position 15,857,082 of record NC_040041.1, read on the forward strand.
GAAAACGAAGTAACATAACAAGAAAAGGATACTGGGCTCTCAGGAGCCAAAGTCCTCGCGCTCGATCAGGTAATTTATAGTAGTTGACACTCCGTCAACTTTCACTACCTAATCTCCATGTAGACATTTTTCCTAATTTACACGTCTCCTAGCAACGACTTCCCCCTTATTTTCGGGCCCGACTCCAACACGAATTTTGCAAGCACTTTTACCAAGACGGCAGAGAGGTACCTCCCACTCTAATAGAGCGTGGTACGTGCATCCGTTTGGTTTATTTAGTCGACGAGACCACGCTCCAATCGACATTGCAACACTTGTACTTATGGTATTTCACGCAATCACATAGCATATAACATTTCATGATATCTCTAGCAAGTACTTTTAACAAGTAGTTCAACTAGCAGTTAAACACGATTCATGCAAGAGACACTCACCTCAAGTGAAGAGTCTAGAATTCCAAACTTTGATCGAGATTGTGCTCTTCACCAACTCCTAAAATCATACAAATAATTCACATAAATTTCCACTTTTGAGTTGGCGAATTTAACTCGAGTCAACTAGCATTTAATTTCACTCAAAAATCCCAAACTAGTATTAATCGTTTTCTCAAAGTGAAATCCACAAATTTCGAGTGAAATTAAATTTTGAGGTTTCTTTAAAACCAAAAACTTGCTAAATTCGTCAAATATTCCAATAACCAAGTTCTAGAGTCATATAAGCAATTAACACCACTTTGGTGTCACAGGTTGAGAAAAATCACATTTAACCATTTAGAGGAATTTTCCCTTCTAATTTTCCCCAAAAATATCTTGGGAAATTCCTTTAAGAGGAAATCATATAAACCAAGTAAAACTAGTCGTTGGAATTTCTATAAAATAGAAACTCCTTAAGTTTGCCAAATTCCATTGACCAACTTGGTTCCAGGATTTTCATGAAGGCAAAAACTTGAGTTTTCAAGAAAATTTCCAGATTTGGCATACTTCTTGAAATAGGGCATTTGGTCTAATAAAATTCAAGGTTATTGACTCGAAGTGGACCTAGTAACAAAGATTAATGCTAGAAAACATTTTCGGGACAGATTTAGTCCACATTTAACCAAAACGAAATCCAAACGTCAAAATCATTTCTAATTTCAAACAAAATTTCTGTTTTGGGTAGCCTCGTGAAGAATAAAATTTTGGTCCATTTTTTGAACGTAAACTCTACTAGATTTTGTCCCCAAATTGAGCTATACACACCCCTTAACTAAACACAAGTCAAATTGGGTTCATGTTGACGTGAAAATCATTCAACATGTCTCATGCAAAGCTGGAAAAATTTTCAAGTGCATTCGGTACAAGCAGTCCATTTTCTCTTCAATTTGTCCAAAATTTTTCAACTACTCAAAGGCTACATTTTTACCCAAACAATACTTCACATATAAGTTAACATGTTTACAGCTCAAATGGTTCAAAAAAACTTGTCAAAACCAAACCCCAAATTCGCCCAAAAATCTGGAAATTTCCAGAATTTTTCGGACAGCTCAAGGGGCATTTTTCTCTTTGATTTTTCAATGAAATTTCCCATTGCACCAAAGCTGCATTTTCACCAAAACTGCTCTACACATATAGGTGAACATATACACGATTTAAATAGCTCAATAACTTCACAAAATCCAGCTCAAAATTTCGGGTAAAAATGGAAGAAAAACAGGCCTGCTGGTTCGGTTTAGCAGAGCAGAATTTTCTCCTCTTTTTGCTCAACCATCTTCAACTTATAACTCATACTTTAAGTCCATAACAAACACAACTAATTAGTCTAACCTCCCAACAAGCAATCCAATTCATTACCTAAACAAAAATTGCAAAACAACAACCGGTAACAAAGCTGGAAAATTGCTCCCTCATCCGGCCAGCACTCCATTTTCATTCTTAAAATTTCCCAACATTTAACCACCACAAAACACACATATAAACACATAAAACACCTCTAGCTTCATCAATCATTAGCTTAGAGGATCAGTAACCCAACAAGTTTCACCAACGCAAGCTAACATTTCAAGAACCAAAAGCTGCAAAAATCTGAAATTTTTGGCTAAGGTGCTAAGCTGGAGTTTGTTACCTTCAAGTGGGTTGTTTACTAGCTAAAGGTATTGTCTAGTTCCTCAAGTTGCTCCTAGAACCACAGAGGGTCAGCCGGCTCCCTTGTTCTCTGTTTCCCTCTCGGTCTAACCACCCACAGCAGCAACACAGCAGCAAACGTTAAGGTGAAGAGAAGCTTGGGTCTGGGGTTTTTGAGTCAGCTTGGAAGGTTCTATGGTTGGAGGAAAGAAAAATGGCAGTTGGTTTCTCCTTCTCCCCTGGTCCGACGCAACGCCGGCAGTAGTAGCAGCGATCTTCCTCCTCCTTGCTCGGTCGAGATAGCAGCCAAGAATGGAGGTGGAAGCTGGAAATGGAAGCTTGAAGATTGGGGTGTGAATGGCTGAGGATGGAAGGCTGTTAGAAGCTTGGAATGGCAGCGGCTTCTGCTTCTTCTTGCACCAGAGGATCGGGAGCTTGGAGGGAAAGAAAAGGGTTGATAGCTGGTGACAAGATGGGAAGAAAATTTGGGTAATCTAGTGAGTAGGCTAGTTGACTTTTTGGGAATGCCATTAATGGTGGGCATTTTGAATTCGAATCGCGTTTACGCGCGAAATTTTGATCTACTGGTAGAATTTCCTCATCTAGCATTTCCTCAGCTTAGTTGTACATTTTTTTTTATAACCTCTACATACCCTACATTTCAACTTAGGGCTACATTGCGCGTCAGTGCGCAAATATTCACCCTAATGCTTAGCCGAATGCAAACCGCCAAATAAATTTTTAAAATTCATGTAATTTAAAATATAACATTTATATAAGTAAACAACAATATTTAAATACAATTACATATTATTTAATAAATTCAACATTTAAATAATATTTTGATTTTAATTTTCAGAAATTAATGCAATTTTGAGATCCTCACAAATGTACTCTTCTATCCAGCCATACCATTTATCAAAGTACCAGAGCACTAGGATGGATTTTGGTTCTCATTTATCCATAATCAGCAGCTGGCTTCATCAAGGACATAGAGTTGGTAAATCAAAATGGGAATTAGTAGATCACTAATATGGATGCACATAAACAAGACCCAATGATTGTACAGGTGAAGAACAAAAAAGGTAAAAAAATCTTTTTTTCTTACGAGCATGCAAGATGACTTCCTAGAATGCGAGAACATCTAGTTTTGAAACAGTATCTGGTGAACAAGTTCTTCCTTGTAGAGAAATGAAACTTGCCCAACATAATGAGCTGTATCGAGATCCAGATAAAGCTTGTAGGCTGAGAATTAATGAAGAAATAAGTCAAGCGCGACACTATAGAAATTACACTAAAGATACTGCGAAACTGTTGCTCAATTTCATCCCATCTTTTCCTTTTGCAACTCTCAACCCAGGATTGGAAAGAATATGCAAATCCTCTAGCTAAAAGCTGTCGCGCCCACTTTTTGATGTGTTGTGGTGAAAGTGTGTAGTGGAATGTGAACGTGTGTAAATGAAAAGTAAAAGGCCATGGGACTTGAGAATGCGACGATTTGGCCAAACAAAGTTCAAAAGGGGGTTTTTAATGAAAAATGGAGTCGCCACTTGGTATAGAGTTAGGGTGTACCAAGTCACCCAAAAAGAAATTTTCTAAAGGAAAGATAGAAAGAAACCCCTTTTAAACGACTCCTAGTCCACGTAAACCAGCGAAAAAGGTTCGGGAGTCACATTTGACGAAGGGGAAGGCAAGGATAAAAATCCAAGGCACCCCTTCGACCTAGCCAAGGCTAGTTGCGTGATTTAGCCCTACTCTTCCTAACTTTTCTACCAAAAATATGTATTGCATGTTTTGGATTTGACTAGATGAATGCAAAAAGAAAGAAAAAATGCAAACCTAAATTCTAAAATGTCTCTTGTAAGGTTTTTGGTCCCAACCACATGAGTTGTGGCGGCCAATAAAGGAAAAACCTTATAGAGGTCGATTAATGCAAATGATGGCTAAAGTGCAAGTGTGCAAGTGTATAAAAAGGTGCACGTGTGAAATTGTATGAAAAATCCAAGTGCTTGTGTGCAAGTGTATGAAAAGGTGCATGTGTGAAATTGTATGAAAAATCCAAGTGTTTGTGTGCAAGTGTATGAAATATAGTGATAAGTGCATATAGGTGCAATTAAGTGCAATTTTGTGAAGTAGAAATCAAAATGAACAATAAGGAAAGGAAAAGTGATGAGGAAATGTGAATTAAAAAATGAGTAAGTGATAAATGAGAATGAATGAACCTAAAGGAATGCATCAGGTCGGGTATGGGAATGACTCCTAACTTTTCGACTTCGATTTTCCCTTTGATTAGAAAGCAAAACTAGCGTGCTAAGGCTATCGAGTAGCCACACTCGCTCGTTTCCCTTATCAGAAGGGGACTCTTCAGGCAAATGTACCCTAACTAGCATGAGATGCAAGACCTAAAGTGAGGGGAAAGGGGAATCGAGGAGCATGCCAGATGATAAAACTAAGGAAAAATGCATGATATGTAGTGAACAGGCAAATAATGCATTAATGCAAAACAAAGGAAAAATCCTATTGGGTCTAGCGTTGGACCAGCCCTTTCTATGGATTCCTACTAGCGTTGGACTAGTGGAAACGTACATTCATCCATCACATTCATTCATAGCTATGGAAAGCGAGTAGACATGTCCAACACTTATAAACACGTAGCACATAACACTTAGCATGCTCGACTAGATGCAAGAGCCTAATAAAGCAAATTAACACATAGTAACTAAACATGCAAGACACATAAAGCAATTAAAGCCCTAACTATTACATTTGCTAGCTAGGCACATGTCTTCAACAGGTCTTCATCGAATGCTCCTCCAAGCCCTATCTATTACAAGCCAAGAGGTGTACACATACCCCATAATGAAATGCTTAAATAAAAGTAAAAGTAAATGAAACAAATGCAAGGAATTAAGTAAAGGCAAGGAAAGCGAAATAGGCATGCATATTCACATAACACGTAGGAGTACGTAGGAGAAATGAAAATCAAGGAGAATAGAGGTTACCTCCCTTGCAATTGGTGCCCAAATGAAAGAAAAATAGCTTATTTATCCTCCAAAATAAGAGAAATGGTCAGGGTACCAATTTATTTGTGAAAATTAAAGAAACAGGCAAACACAAGCTCACTTGGTCATAAAGCCCCTAAAGTCGTGACTTAAGTGCAATTGACAAAGCATGGTAGTTAATTGAAGCAAGGCAAGTGATGAAATTGTAAAATTAAAAGCTACCAAGGACCAATTTGAGGAAATCATTCAATTGATTGGGCCATAATAGGACAAGGGGAGACTTGGGGGGCCAAAGTGTAATTTTTTGAAAATATTTCCATGCAAAAACATGCAACTTACGAAGGAAATTTGTTTCTGCAACTAACTAGCTGCAATTTTCATTCTTACGAATGCATATCAACCTCAACATCAATCTTGATTCAAAAATCTTTCAACAAAACACCCAAGAACGGATCTAAGCATCATAATACCATTGCAGCATTCAAACCAGCTCAACCGTAGAAGAAAATTCATGCCAAAGCTGGAAAAATCTATGCAAAAAGGGTCGGCAGTCCTAACTTGCTACTACTCGGCAGTCCTAACTAGCTCAAGTTTTTCTTTTTTTAGGCCCCAAACATGCAAACCCAACAGTAAATAATTCCATTCCCTGCCCTCCACACCAGATTAATCATGCAACTCAAGTATAAGAACTCGAAGAGCAGCTACGGAAGGGAAAACAGAACAGAAAATGCAATTCCTTTTGTTCTTTGCTGCGGAATTTTCTGCAGCTATGGGCTCATGTAGATTAAAGGCAGAAACATTGCATTGGACTCCCCATTCATCTACCAAATGCATGCACATTTCCCAAACATCAATCTCAGTAGTGAGGAAACAAAAGAAAAATAGCAAAGAAAGCATCAACGCCCACTTAAAATTTTGAACTCAGAAACATCTGACAGCAAAAGACGCAAACTTTAATCAGTTTCTGCAATTATTTCAGTCCAAACCCAATCTACTCATGCGTAAGAAGAAAAAAAAGAAAACTCAGACAAGCTTCACAACAGCCCATCCACAATTACATGACTCTCATAACATTGCCCCAAATCCAGATAACCTGACCGTGTTGCCAATCACAGAAGTGCAGAAAAAGAAAAACAAAACTCGCGGCAAAACAAAAGCTAGCATCGCAGCAAAGTTTCAACCTTTCTGGCATGATTTTATAAGCTATGGGCAGAAAAACAAATGAAAGGCGTTACCTTTATCCCTTTCCAGAGGAAAGAACAGAATCTGGGATGATGAACAGGACGTCCTTGCTCAACCCAAAAAGCTTTATCTTCCTCGGCTGTCAACGTTCTTCCCCTGGTTCCTTCGCTCGCACTACCGAGAACCCCCAAGACTGAGGATGCTAGCGTAATCCACGAAGGTGAGGTATTTCAAGGAAATCACGAAGACTGCCAGGATGAACCCAGAAATTATGCTTCAACGTTTTCCAGCAACGCAGATCCCGTTACTTCAAGCTTCAACCTATTGGCCTGGGAGATAATTTCAGTCACCTACTGTTGACCAAAGCTTGCTCCTTCTCTCTTTTCCACTCCCGAAGCTTTACCTCACTCTTTCTAGTTTTCTGGTTCACTCTTTCGGTCCCCCCCCTTGCCTGATGCAGCCGCCACTTTTCCTCTCGGCTGTTTTTTCTCGCAGCCGTTTCCACTCTCTCCAAAAACTTCTCTGGCCGTCAACCTCTCTCCTCTCACTGTTTTTGTTTTGCCTTTTTCCAGAGAACTCCTCGGTTGTGTCTTTCTTTTCCAAACTCCGCCGTTCACTCTCTCCTTGCTCTTTTTCTGTTTCTCTCTTGCTCCAGTTTTTTTCTTTCCGTTCGCTCCCCTCTCCCCCTTGCGGCTGCCTTTTCTTTTCTTTTTATACCGGAACCTCCAACCCTAAAACCCTAGCCATTTCTCCTATATTTGCAGCTAAGGGCTGCCCAAAGCCCTTCCTTGCAAGCTGCGTTTTCGCAGCTTGCAAGTCGCGTATCATCATTTTTTTTATATTTAAACTTAAATAACAAAATTGAAAATAATAAAAGTTAAAACAAAAACAATTTAATTAACATAAGAAACAACAAAATGCAAATCCAATTTTCCCTTTCATTTTCTATTTTCATCGTTTTTCTCGTTTTTCTTTTCCTTTCAATTTTTTTCAATTTTTCATTTTTCATTTTTTTTTATTTTTAAATAATGAAACTAAAAACAACTAAAACATATTTTTTGAACACTTTTCTTTTTCCTTTGAGAAATTCTACGCTAAAATGACTAAAATAACTAAAACTAAAAGTAAATAAAACTAATTGTGACAAATAAAAATAGAACAAATAAACCACGAATAGTAAATAAATAAATAATAAAACACCAAAAATTTGGTGTCTACAGTTTGCCCCTCTTTGTCTGAGTTTTGAAAAAACTTGAGACAAAGAAGTAGACACCAAATACTTACCTGTACCACTCGGTTGCCCCTATTCGGAGGATTGACCTAAACAAGGAATTTCAAACATGGGACTGGCCCGAACAGAATTGTAAACGGAATAGACCCGGACAGAAATGTAAATGGAATAGACCCAAACAGAAATGTAATGGGATAGACCCACGGGATAGACTCGGATAAAAATGTAAATGAGATAGACCCCAAACAGAAATGTAGACGGGATTGACCCGAACAGGAATTTAAACGGGACTGACCCGAACAGAAATTTAAACGGGACTGACCCGAACGAGAATTTAAAACGGGACTGACCCGAACAAGAAATTTAAAACGGGACTGACCCGAATAAGCTTTTAATCATGGGACTGACCCGAATAAGCTTTTAATCATGGGACTGACTCGAATAAGCTTTAAAATCATGGGACTGGCCCGAACAAGCTTTTAATCATGGGACTGACCCGAATAAGCTTTTTAAAATCATGGGACTGACCCGAATAACTTTTAATCATGGGACTGACCCGAATAACTTTTGATCATGGGACTGACCCGAAAAAGCTTTTAATCATGGGACTGACCCGAATAAAGTTAAAATCATGGGACTGGCCCGAACAAGCTTTTAATCATGGGACTGACCCGAATAAGCTTTTAATCATGGGACTGACCCGAATAAACTTTTAATCATGGGACTGACCCGAATAAAGTTAAAATCATGGAATGCACGCTAGTGGGACTGACCCACGGATAGCGGCAGGGTAAAATGAAAGGCGCACTAGTGGGACTGACCCAACGGCTAGTGGCGGTACAAAATGAAATGCTCACTGGCGGGACTAACCTCTGCTCCAATGGCTGTGAAAATGAAACACACACTGGCGGGACTAACCTCTGCTCCAATGGCTGTGAATGAAATGCACACTGGCGGGACTAACCTCTGCTCCAGTGGCTGTGAATGAAATGCACACTGGCGGGACTCACCTCACGCTCCAGTGGCTGTAAAAATGAAACACACACTGGCGGGACTAACCTCTGCTCCAGTGGCTGTGAATGAAATGCACACTGGCGGGACTCACCTCACGCTCCAGTGGCTGTGAAAATGTCTTGACAATCGGACAGTGGGATCAAACCCGAGCCTGCCGAGGTTGGCGGGATAAAACCCAGCTCCAACGTGATATAAACGGTCAGCGGGATAGAACCCAGTTCTGCCGAGGTTGGCGGGATAAAACCCAGCTCCAACGCTAAAATGAGCGGTCAGCGGGATAGAACCCAGTTCTGCCGAGGTTGGCGGGATAAAACCCAGCTCCAACGCGAAAATGAGCGGTCAGCGGGATAGAACCCAGTTCTGCCGACGTGGTTTTGTGAAATTTGTGAATGTTTAATGGGATAAGACCAATTGGTCAAGAAATGGAATTTGATTTGTCAAGATACAAGAAATAAATTTGACTTTTCAAGAAACAAGAATTTGAACTTGATTTTTGATTTTGACTTTTGAATTTTTCTGATTTTTCCCTTCCTTTCGGATTTTTCCGAGAGAATTTTTTTTCAACATAATTTGCCCCAGTATCGGGTCCATTTTTCCTCCTTCTTCTTGCTTCTCTTTGCAGTATCGGCCTTCCGCCTCACTGGATGCTTTTCATCATTTTGAATCATGAATACCTGCACAGGGGGGCTTAACAAAGCATGACATGCACTTAAATTCCATGAAAAGAGCTGCGGGATTGATTCGAAAAAATGTTATTATTTGATTTTTGGACAAAAATCTCAAATGTATTACAAAAAATTTGCCCCAGCGTGGGCTTATTTCATGAAATCTTACAAATAAAATTTTTGCCCCAGTGTGGGCTCCCTTGATTGCAAAAATTTGTTCAGATGATTTCCCATTTATTTGAACAAAGAAAAACCGCACTTTCTAAAATTTAGAAAAGAATGCACATATACAACATTGTGAAGAAACTTTAAACGTCAAGTTTGCACTCATGCAGAAATTTCATGATGAATTCCTTAGAATAACACCAAATTCAAGAAGATTTCTTCCTCACTTTTAGCATCGGTGCTTAGGATAACAGGTCACCACTTTCTGGTTGGCCCATCTTTCAAGACTAATCCAATGGGCGTTATTTCTGACTTGGAAGTGACTAAAGGAAATGGGAGGCCAAGACTTGTCTTATTTTGTGCCCCAATTGTATGTACTCTATTCAATATCACATCTTAGTGAAAGCAAAGAGTTTGTCACCCTTATTTCTTAAGAAAACTTAGTCAATGTATAAGCTTTATAGGCTTGCAACAACATGGGTAGAAGCGATAGCTAAACCTGTGAAAATTGGTTATACTCCCATGATCACAAATGATTGATGAATTTCTTATGAGCATAATACTCACTTTGGGTTGTCATGAAGGAATAAGTCAACGATGGACTTTGTTAGCTTGTAATGTAGCTTGAAAACGATAGTTAAAGAATAAAACTTTCAAGGACATTGCACCGAAGATCGCATTTTTCTCAAAATTGCCCCTACGTTGGAACTCAAAGATCTCAGACTTTGATTGCATTTTTCTTATCATTCACCAGGGACTTCAGCGTCGAATTTTTCTGCATTTTCTTTTCTTGCTTTTCTTTCGCTTCTTTTCTTTTCCCTCGAGCTGATGGGTTTTCACATGGTGAGTAGCGTCAACCTCATACTCAAGCAATTCAGAAATACAGCTAAAATTTTTCGGCATCAGAAATTTTCTTGACAGGGCCATTGCAAAGAACAGAAGTCAGGACTTTCGGCTTTTGTAATGGGGTCTGGTGGGGTGTTTAGAAAAGTTAAGACTTGAAGGCAGATTTCAAGAGTGGTTTAAGTAATCTGAGATCGCATTGTTGTGCCAACCCTATTTTAGGGTTAAGTCAAAATTTGCCAGAGCTTGTGCTCAATTGAGGCTTTTTCTCTTTCATTTTCTTTCGATTTTTCGGCCTTCTGCCATTTTTTGAACTTTCACAAAATTTGCCCCAGTTTATTTTTTGAACTGAGGTTCTCTTTTCCTCTTTTGCTTTTGATTTTGTTGCATTATCACTTTTCACTTCTTGAAACTTTTCCTTTTTCAACTCAAACCTGCCCCAGTGTGGGGTTTGCGATTCTCAGGGGTTGCCAAATGAAGTATTTTATTCTGAAGGCTCAAAAAGGATAACTAGGGATAGAATGCTTGATCGGAAAAGAAGAGGGCCTGACTTTTATTCTGTTCCTTACAATAATTCTGAAAAGAAACTTTCATTAATGGGAAATTTCTGGCATGTATCTGAATTAACTGACTGAGGAAGACCCTTGTTCATCCATATTTGTGAAACATAGGCGATCCACGCGGACAAAACTCTTCCTTTTCTTTGCTTTTAAAATTGGAACCTAAGTGGAATCAAATTTCTCCAATTTGCGATTCCCTTTCCCCTTTTTCTTTTTCCTTTTTCAAAATTCCCCAATCTCCTTCCCCAATGTGGGGTGCGATCATATGTGCACTCGAAAAGAACCACCAATTTTAGCTCAAATGAGGATGCAAGGGATAAATAGTGTTTAGGTTGTAGAAACGATGGCCAAAGCATCATTCTTACACTTCATGACAACCAGAGTAACGAATGCTCATTGAGACAATCCATTCTTCTTTTGATATTTTTGAATTTTCAAGTGAAGGGTAGTGATCATCAAGGCGTTTATTTGGAACGAAATTATTCTTTTATAGGCTCAAAAGGGGAAGCAAATGATAAAATGTGTATAGGTAGAGAAACGAATGCTCAAAGTATCATTCCAAGTTTTCAAAACAAACAAGAATAATGCATATTTTTGCTTTCACTTAGATGTGATTGAATCAGATTAAACCGCGGGATTTTTCAAGCAAAAGTTGCCCCAATTTGCAATTTATCAATCAATGTGACTGATTTTATTTTGGGGTTAAGTAAAAAAGAAAGGTATCTCATTGGGCCTTTTGAGTGACCTTTTTAGCACTCTTGTTGGATGACTCGGATCACAATCTGGTGTACATAAGGACTTTTGAAAGCAGTCACTTGTAGAATTTCCAGGCTTGGAGGTTGAGAAAATCTCGATTTGGTCTTATTTCTCAAAATTCATCACAAAATCTTCAATGATAAGAATAAAGAATAAAATGTACATAATTTACACTAGTTCCAAAACTTTATTGCTGAAAGAGTTTGAAACAAAAATTTCTCGTTCAATTACGATACAAATGGAGGGAAAACTTCTAAAGAGCTCCGCATATACACTTTTTGTCTCCTTTTCTTTTGAAACAAAAATGTATTAACAAATCAAATAAACAAAATTTCCTTGAAAAAATAATTACACAATCTCTCAGAGCTTTAGCGTAGAGCTTTCAGATTGATCATTTATGTTTTCATTGTAGGATCTGCCCAAGAATCACACAATACTTGCAATTTTGACACTTTATTAGATCAGAAGTGTCATCAGATATAGAAAAATATTTTTCCTTATTGAAGCATTTTTTATGAATGCAGGGGAGGGGGAAAAACAAAAGAAAAATACCCAGGAATCAGTAAGCAAGAATAAAAAAACGGTATGCATGTCCTATGGGGGAACCCTTTTTATGCCAAGGGTAGGCCTAGCATGAAAATGCGATCCTCTAGAGCAGGCACTATACAATACCTGATGGATTCAATCAGCTTATGGAGTGAAAAAATAATTTGAAAAATTTGGCCCATTGGAATGAGAAGAAACGTTTGTCAAAATGAGGACCTCGTCCGAAGGGATTGATCACTTTTGATCGATACAAGAACTTGCAAAAACGCACGGGTTTGACCTTGACGAACCTCCTATCGAACTCCAACTGATCAAATGGCTGGATGCAATGGATGTTTTTCTCAAAAATCGACTAAGTTTCCCAGTTTGAAATTGACATTGAAACCCTGATTGGTCAAATCGGTTGCATGAAATTGACCATTTATTTAAAATCGACCGGATTACCCTAAAAAGGGAAACAGGTCAAATGAATTGAATGAAATTTAATTTATCCAAAATTAATCAGATCACCCTAACAAGGGTAAATTGATCAAATAGATTGAACGAAACTTGATTTATTCAAAATCGGCTCGGTTACCCTAAAAATGGGTAAATCAGTCAAATGAATTGACGATTTATTGAATGAATTGGCAAAATAGATTGGTTGAATTGTCCGGCCATTGGTTATTTCAAAATTATTGAGGTGCATTAGTCTATGACCTTCTAAAAATCAAATTTTGGCCTCAATTTATTTATCGTCTCAATAGGAGGAATCATTTGTGAATTTCTTCAAATAAATGTCCTTCACGCAAGGGATTTTTACCAATTTTTGATAAAATGGCCAAAAAGTGATTATTAGATGCTCATATTCCAAAGATCACTCTATGAAGACGATCGGATCCTACCTTACCTTGTGCAATACCCCTTTGGATGGTACAAAATGTAAACGTGCAAGTCTCTTTGGATTAAGTATCCGAGACACAAGGTGGTTTATTCCTGACACGGGATCCCCTAAATGGCATTCCCTTTCTAGGGTTTATGCATGATGCCATTTTATTAAAGCAGTAAAATATGCAATTCGAAATGAAACATGACCTAAGGGACCCTTTATTTGCCAGTGTAGCCTAAAATGACATGACATTTATTAATTTATGAACAAAATATACCAAAACTTCTTAAACGTGCAATATCCTATCTACACGGGTAGGCCCTAAAAGAAGGTCATGCCAGATCTCTTATTCGCTAGGGTTTGTGAATGCAATGGGGACACAAAATCAAGAAAGGTTAGTTCAGCCAGATAAATACACATAACACATTGCAACAACGAAATAAATACAAAGAAATAAAGCAATAAAAAGGAGAAAGGGGTTGGACCCCTCCCCTCGTGAATCGTGTCCCTAATAGGGTAAGACAGACTCTACCTTAGACAATTCTAATATGGATGCATGAGGTTGGGGTTCGCTAATGCATCTAGACTCGATAAGCTCAGGTCCCCGAGCCTTCAGACTTAGAAACCAAGGGTCATCAATCCCAAGGTTCTTTGTCGGTGGCTCGAGCGATTCCCCAAACACCGCTACGCACACATCGTGTCGCGGCTACGTGTTTGAGTGAATCTATCAAAAATCCTCAATCTTCCATCAAAAGCTAAAAGCTATGAACCCAAAGCTTAAAATGGAAGATCGAGTGACTCCTCGGATCATGCTACGCACACATCGTGTCGCGATCACAAGTCCAAGTGAGTCGCCTAAAATCCTAATAGGGTGGAGTGGCGTGACAAGCCACTAAAAGAAAAATAAATGGAGGGTAAAAAATTTAAAGCGTATGCACGTATGCTAGTGCTCGTTTGGAGGGGAGGGATCGAGAACCAACGCGAGGCTCTAGGGCATGTCCCCCCACCCAAATGCAATGCAAAGCGCTACATGAAACAAGTAAAATATACATCCAATCAACCAATCATACATACGTGAGCGAGGGAGTAGTTTGATACGCATACGAGGACAAAAAGCCCTAAAATGAGAAATGCAACCCTAATATCCACATGCTATACATAAAAGGGGTAGAAAAAGGAAAAGAATGGCTAAATCAAATGCTTGGACCCACTTAGGAAGTCCCCAGTGGAGTCGCCAACTGTCGCGCCCCACTTTTTGATGTGTTGTGGTGTGAAAGTGTGTAGTGGAATGTGAACGTGTGTAAATGAAAAGTAAAAGGCCATGGGACTTGAGAATGCGACGATTTGGCCAAACAAAGTTCAAAAGGGGGTTTTTAATGAAAAATGGAGTCGCCACTTGGTATAGAGTTAGGGTGTACCAAGTCACCCAAAAAGAAATTTTCTAAAGGAAAGATAGAAAGAAACCCCTTTTGAACGACTCCTAGTCCACGTAAACCAACGAAAAAGGTTCGGGAGTCACATTTGACGAAGGGGAAGGCAAGGATAAAAATCCAAGGCACCCCTTCGACCTAGCCAAGGCTAGTTACGTGATTTAGCCCTACTCTTCCTAACTTTTCTACCAAAAATATGTATTGCATGTTTTGGATTTGACTAGATGAATGCAAAAGGAAATAAAAAAATGCAAACCTAAATTCTAAAATGTCTCTTGTAAGGTTTTTGGTCCCAACCACATGAGTTGTGGCGGCCAATAAAGGAAAACCTTATAGAGGTCGATTAATGCAAATGATGGCTAAAGTGCAAGTGTGCAAGTGTATAAAAAGGTGCACGTGTGAAATTGTATGAAAAATCCAAGTGCTTGTGTGCAAGTGTATGAAAAGGTGCATGTGTGAAATTGTATGAAAAATCCAAGTGTTTGTGTGCAAGTATATGAAATATAGTGATAAGTGCATATAGGTGCAATTAAGTGCAATTTTGTGAAGTAGAAATCAAAATGAACAATAAGGAAAGGAAAAGTGATGAGGAAATGTGAATTAAAAAAATGAGTAAGTGATAAATGAGAATGAATGAACCTAAAGGAATGCATCAGGTCGGGTATGGGAATGACTCCTAACTTTTCGACTTCGATTTTCCCTTTGATTAGAAAGCAAAACTAGCGTGCTAAGGCTATCGAGTAGCCACACTCGCTCGTTTCCCTTATCAGAAGGGGACTCTTCAGGCAAATGTACCCTAACTAGCATGAGATGCAAGACCTAAAGTGAGGGGAAAGGGGAATCGAGGAGCATGCCAGATGATAAAACTAAGGAAAAATGCATGATATGTAGTGAACAGGCAAATAATGCATTAATGAAAAACAAAGGAAAAATCCTATTGGGTCTAGCGTTGGACCAGCCCTTTCTATGGATTCCTACTAGCGTTGGACTAGTGGAAACGTACATTCATCCATCACATTCATTCATAGCTATGGAAAGCGAGTAGACATGTCCAACACTTATAAACACGTAGCACATAACACTTAGCATGCTCGACTAGATGCAAGAGCCTAATAAAGCAAATTAACACATAGTAACTAAACATGCAAGACACATAAAGCAATTAAAGCCCTAACTATTACATTTGCTAGCTAGGCACATGTCTTCAACAGGTCTTCATCGAATGCTCCTCCAAGCCCTATCTATTACAAGCCAAGAGGTGTACACATACCCCATAATGAAATGCTTAAATAAAAGTAAAAGTAAATGAAACAAATGCAAGGAATTAAGTAAAGGCAAGGAAAGCGAAATAGGCATGCATATTCACATAACACGTAGGAGTACGTAGGAGAAATGAAAATCAAGGAGAATAGAGGTTACCTCCCTTGCAATTGGTGCCCAAATGAAAGAAAAATAGCTTATTTATCCTCCAAAATAAGAGAAATGGTCAGGGTACCAATTTATTTGTGAAAATTAAAGAAACAGGCAAACACAAGCTCACTTGGTCATAAAGCCCCTAAAGTCGTGACTTAAGTGCAATTGACAAAGCATGGTAGTTAATTGAAGCAAGGCAAGTGATGAAATTGTAAAATTAAAAGCTACCAAGGACCAATTTGAGGAAATCATTCAATTGATTGGGCCATAATAGGACAAGGGGAGACTTGGGGGGCCAAAGTGTAATTTTTTGAAAATATTTCCATGCAAAAACATGCAACTTACGAAGGAAATTTGTTTCTGCAACTAACTAGCTGCAATTTTCATTCTTACGAATGCATATCAACCTCAACATCAATCTTGATTCAAAAATCTTTCAACAAAACACCCAAGAACGGATCTAAGCATCATAATACCATTGCAGCATTCAAACCAGCTCAACCGTAGAAGAAAATTCATGCCAAAGCTGGAAAAATCTATGCAAAAAGGGTCGGCAGTCCTAACTTGCTACTACTCGGCAGTCCTAACTAGCTCAAGTTTTTCTTTTTTTAGGCCCCAAACATGCAAACCCAACAGTAAATAATTCCATTCCCTGCCCTCCACACCAGATTAATCATGCAACTCAAGTATAAGAACTCGAAGAGCAGCTACGGAAGGGAAAACAGAACAGAAAATGCAATTCCTTTTGTTCTTTGCTGCGGAATTTTCTGCAGCTATGGGCTCATGTAGATTAAAGGCAGAAACATTGCATTGGACTCCCCATTCATCTACCAAATGCATGCACATTTCCCAAACATCAATCTCAGTAGTGAGGAAACAAAAGAAAAATAGCAAAGAAAGCATCAACGCCCACTTAAAATTTTGAACTCAGAAACATCTGACAGCAAAAGACGCAAACTTTAATCAGTTTCTGCAATTATTTCAGTCCAAACCCAATCTACTCATGCGTAAGAAGAAAAAAAAGAAAACTCAGACAAGCTTCACAACAGCCCATCCACAATTACATGACTCTCATAACATTGCCCCAAATCCAGATAACCTGACCGTGTTGCCAATCACAGAAGTGCAGAAAAAGAAAAACAAAACTCGCGGCAAAACAAAAGCTAGCATCGCAGCAAAGTTTCAACCTTTCTGGCATGATTTTATAAGCTATGGGCAGAAAAACAAATGAAAGGCGTTACCTTTATCCCTTTCCAGAGGAAAGAACAGAATCTGGGATGATGAACAGGACGTCCTTGCTCAACCCAAAAAGCTTTATCTTCCTCGGCTGTCAACGTTCTTCCCCTGGTTCCTTCGCTCGCACTACCGAGAACCCCCAAGACTGAGGATGCTAGCGTAATCCACGAAGGTGAGGTATTTCAAGGAAATCACGAAGACTGCCAGGATGAACCCAGAAATTATGCTTCAACGTTTTCCAGCAACGCAGATCCCGTTACTTCAAGCTTCAACCTATTGGCCTGGGAGATAATTTCAGTCACCTACTGTTGACCAAAGCTTGCTCCTTCTCTCTTTTCCACTCCCGAAGCTTTACCTCACTCTTTCTAGTTTTCTGGTTCACTCTTTCGGTCCCCCCCCTTGCCTGATGCAGCCGCCACTTTTCCTCTCGGCTGTTTTTTCTCGCAGCCGTTTCCACTCTCTCCAAAAACTTCTCTGGCCGTCAACCTCTCTCCTCTCACTGTTTTTGTTTTGCCTTTTTCCAGAGAACTCCTCGGTTGTGTCTTTCTTTTCCAAACTCCGCCGTTCACTCTCTCCTTGCTCTTTTTCTGTTTCTCTCTTGCTCCAGTTTTTTTCTTTCCGTTCGCTCCCCTCTCCCCCTTGCGGCTGCCTTTTCTTTTCTTTTTATACCGGAACCTCCAACCCTAAAACCCTAGCCATTTCTCCTATATTTGCAGCTAAGGGCTGCCCAAAGCCCTTCCTTGCAAGCTGCGTTTTCGCAGCTTGCAAGTCGCGTATCATCATTTTTTTTATATTTAAACTTAAATAACAAAATTGAAAATAATAAAAGTTAAAACAAAAACAATTTAATTAACATAAGAAACAACAAAATGCAAATCCAATTTTCCCTTTCATTTTCTATTTTCATCGTTTTTCTCGTTTTTCTTTTCCTTTCAATTTTTTTCAATTTTTCATTTTTCATTTTTTTTTATTTTTAAATAATGAAACTAAAAACAACTAAAACATATTTTTTGAACACTTTTCTTTTTCCTTTGAGAAATTCTACGCTAAAATGACTAAAATAACTAAAACTAAAAGTAAATAAAACTAATTGTGACAAATAAAAATAGAACAAATAAACCACGAATAGTAAATAAATAAATAATAAAACACCAAAAATTTGGTGTCTACAAAAGCCATACCCCATCATTCTACTCAACCAAGTAATAATCCTTTAATATATAAGGGCTATCAGTTTTGAGGATTACTGGACTATACACACTACAATCTGCACTCCTAATCAGAAGTCGCTTGTCAATATTTTAAAAAATATTAGTCAAGATAATAAGTTGATTTTGCTAATTAATTGTGAAGCGACTTCTGATTAGGAGTGCAGATTGACAAGCGATTTCATTATTGCACACACATTTTTCTAAAATTTTTCTAATAATACAAACTCAACCACTTTAATAATTTTTTCACT
The DNA here is from genome assembly GCF_003713205.1 of Coffea eugenioides. NCBI lineage: Eukaryota > Viridiplantae > Streptophyta > Magnoliopsida > Gentianales > Rubiaceae > Coffea > Coffea eugenioides. Next base: position 15,875,554 of record NC_040041.1, read on the forward strand.
TCACTTGGTAGTGTTATTGAAGTTTACCTACTCATTTGAAGTGCATATTTTTCTTATTTCTATAAAATGCTGAAGAAGACTTTCCATAAAATTGAATTCAGTAATGAATCAAGTGATGTCTGGATATCTTCATTAGATTTATAATTTTATCGCTGTTATATATAAAACTCGTTATCCTCTTCTCCTGTGCAATGATGTTTTTACATTGTCCATCTTACCAATATCTTCCAACATCAAGTCAACACAATAAGTAGTACAAAATGACTAGAATAGATTTTTTCTTATACTTTTTCGAAGTATAAATAATTAGTTAACATGTTTTAAATTTACAAAGCAAATTTTTTTTTTCAAGGTTTGTCTATTTGGTACTTTAAGGTCACATAGTAAGAAATAAACCCGATATTACTGTTATTATTTTTTGACAAAAATTGGATTTCTTCTACAAAAATGTTGCAATTTAGGAGGCTAGTTATAATTTAAAAACTTGGGTATTTGTCCAACCTTTATTCATCCATATGTTTATCACGTGCCCTTGGATTATCAAAAGAGAAAAATCTTTCTTATCACATGCCCTTAGATTATCAAATGAGAAAAAAAATTTTATGTAAAATGTTTTAATTGAATTTATAAATTTTATGAACTATTTAGAATCTTTGATTTTTATTTATTTGAATCGATGGCTTGAAAAGATGAAAGATGAAAAATTTTAGATTATATTTAGAATTTATTTGAAATGTTTAAAAGATGAAAAAAATTATTTTCCATATCTTTACAATATTTCAAATAGTTTTACATACTTTGTTAATTATTTATGATTTGTCAATTTAAAATTTTGTCTCCAAATTATAGATAAGATTTGTTAAAACATTTGTCAACTCTAAACTTATGATTTTTACTAAAAATAAAGTTTTCAACTATGAAAGGATTTTAAATTGATTTGTCATTACAGCTAAGGGATCACAATAAAAGGGCAACTTTGGAATGACATAACTTTCTCTTTCCTAAACATAGTATTTTAATGATATAATTTGAATTGGGTTGAGACTGTTACAAAAATTTGAAAATAAGGGGGGGGGGTAAGTGATTTTTTAAAAATTTAAAAGTGCTAAGTAAAATTATCAAAAACCTTAGTGAAGATATATCCTAATTCGATAGCCATATCTCCATTCCTGTTTTAAATTATTTCGATTCGTTGTTTTTGAATGTAATAGGATACGTTGATCTTCAACAAGATATCTACTTGATCCATAGTTTTAAATCTTGTTTTGATCATCATGAAAATCCTCGTAACTCGCAGTCCACAAGCAACTCTGTACCATATACACCATGGTAAAAAGTGACAACTAGACCTAACAACGCCAACATACTTCTTAAATTTGAGTTGTACTTCAACATGATTTTACTTCATAGATATGAATCCCAAAATTTGCTCCATATACAAGTTGATTAGAAGACTGAAGAGTTTTGGGAATTAAAAGGAATCGATAATAAGAGGAGTAGGGTCAGTAATAAAAAAAAGGTCACAAGGGACAATGACGAAGAGGAATCAAAGCAGAAATCATCATATTCAACCACATGCAACAAAATAAGCCAATAGTTAATTGCCTAATTTTGGTATCATCCACTTTGACAATTTCATCAATCACTGATTAATAAAATAAATTGTCAGTTGCATCGAATGGTATAATATTGAAATGAAAGAGTTTTGAAATTGTCTTGCCAACTCTCTTTATATTTTTTGCCATAAACATTAATTTTTGTTTCGAAGGAAACATATGTGAATCAACTCCATTATTTGTCATTTTATTTACTTGCCTGATATTAAAATTACGCAAAAATCCTCTTTTATTTTAAGAAATTATTGGTTTTGAAGTGCTAGTACCTTATTTTCTAGGATTAAAAATATTTTAAAAATTAAAAAAATAAAATTACAGATTTATTTTATTTTTATAAAATAATATCTGACAAAAACATGGAAGGTCGATCTCCAAATACTAAATATTTTCATCATTTTTCAACAAATTGCAAATATCGGGTATCTCTAATTATTTGTTTTATTTATTTTTTTCCCAATTCATTAATTTCGTGGAAGTCTTCATCATCTATGTCGCCAACTATATTGACATTGTCATACATGTTTTTTTCTTATAGAGTGTTCAATATTTCTTCTTTTATCCTTTTTTATTATAGCTCTTTAAGACTTACCAGTATTTTCATTACATTTGTAACTTCTTTTGGAGCGTTTGGACAAGGTTCAACTTATAACATATTCTTTTAGTCTTCTAATTCCACCATGCATTATGTTTTTGCAATAATTATATATATCTATTTTTTTATTTGTAATCATAGACGTACCATATTTCTAACCAATATCCTTTCTTGTTATTTTACCTATTAAATATGCCATCGCAAATGATTAGTCTATGGTAAAGTAATTAACAGTGTGTTAAAAAATATTATAACTAATAAGTAGATATTTTACAAAGGAAAATAATTGTTTGGATTATATTAGTAAGTTAAAAATCTTATCTACAATATTAACTTGTTTGCATGATCATTAGTTCATTTTTCTGAAGCATTTTTTTTAGTAAAATTTAAATGTTTATTGTAACAATTTGTGTATACTACAAAATCTTCTCATAGGTAATGCATCATGTTTATCACTAAATATTTAAAAGTAATTACTCATTAAAATTTATTTGCTATACATGGAAGATATAGCAAGCATTATAGGGAGTTATAATAACTATAAAAGTCAAAAGCAATGAAATTTAGTAAAAATTAATTAGTAATGGGAAAATTTATATTGAAAGGTACAGCAATAATTTTATTATTATTTTCACTAAATATCAAATGAATTTGGACTGATTTATTGCGTGGCTTTAGTAATTTACTACACACTAATTCATCAAGTCCAAACTGTGTACCAACAAAACTGATAAGTAAAACAAATCTTGATCATTAAATTTCAAAATGTTTAATTGGGATACCAGCATAATTAATTAGTCTTTGGTCCATATATAAGGGCTACCATTAAATTTCTAATTTTTATGTTAAATTTCAAAAATGTCTAATTGGGGTACTACCATAATTAATTATATTTTGACCCAATGCATAAGGGCTCGAATGAAATTTCTAATTTATATCCTAAAATAACTAGGGAGAATGCCAGAAATACTATGAAAATACTTCACCTAGAAAACAAGAGTTTCAACTTTGTAAGTGTGCGGCAACAACAGAAATCAATGTAATCCAAATATATGTGCAATAATAACAGGAGTCAACGTAGTACAAACTTTGCCTTCAGGTCCACTCCTCAATCTGCCTCACTCCTCCTTTTCACTTTCGCTGAAATTTATTCTGATACCAGAGACAGAGATCGCTGAAATTTTAGGAATCCCTCCCTTCACATAGCCAAATTGGATGCTTGCATCTTTTCTTCTTTTTTTTTTTTAGTTTAATAGATGGCTAAATTTTTGGGATTAAGAACAAGAAGAAAGATAAAGTGTGTGCTGCTCTCTCTCTCTCAAATTGTTGTCTTCAATTGAAGTTTATTAACTATTTTATTGTTGGATTTGTTTGCCTTTGTAATTTTGATGTTTGGTGTGTGTTTTTTCTAATGCACCATTTTTCTTCTTTTTTGCCTTTTTCTAATCTTTATTTTTCAAATTTCGAATCTTGAATCTAAATTGACTCAAATAGATTCGTGAGATTTGCATGTTTCGACCCTTCTCAATGAATTCACTAAAGTTTTATTGAAATTTATTATCTATTCTCTGAGATAACAGAATGAAAAGTTCAAATAGTTCTTCAATTTTCAGTGTCCTTAATCAAATATATTAAGCCATGCGTGAAGTTTTAATATTATGGATAATTAATTTCATAAGATAAAGCCAAAAGGGCCTTGACGAACTTGGCGGATCTTCCAGTCTTGTAACACCTAGCAGCATAGAAAAGACTCATCTTGGGTAACTTGTCAGCACATGAATTGCTCTTCCTCCATGAGTGGACTATTCTACAATCAGCTTTTTCATATTTAGCTTCCTGAATTCCTACTTTTGAGTCAAATTCTATTACTATCTTCTTACCCCCCTTTTCCTATGCTAGATCTAATCCATGAAGTATTGTCCAAATTTCTGCCATTATGTTATTGGTTGTTCCAATATTCACAAAACCCTCTAGCCAATAACCTAGCTCGTTTCTTAGTAGCCCACTGCTCCAACTCTATCAAGATTTTCTGCTACTGCCCTATCTACATTCAACTTTATCCTGCCGTGGGTAGTATTCATATGACTCAGCACTTTTCTTTTTTTTTTTTTTCTTGGTTTAGCATAGTTGTGATAAATTATCCAATCTCAGTAGCCTCTCCTAAAATTTGGCTTCATTTCATGTTCTCCAAGCAATATATTATGCTGTCTGTTGGAACAGTGATTGCCAGTCCAAAACCTCATACTTTCCCTTATTGGTGCTTTTTAGATTCATTTTAAATGTTATTATAAACTGAATATGTCATTGCATGTAGTATCGAATTATCATATGTAATAGTGTGATATTGAATAGCAACAATTTATCAAAATTTCATATTTTGTCATTCAACGAGAACTATAATCCTAATAAAATATCCTATACATAATAATGCCTTGGAATTATCAACATAATGCTATAGATAAAGCGACAAAACATAATTTGTAAATCAATGAAGTAAAACCAATGTTAAGCAAAACATGTACACAAACTATCACATGATTTCAGCCTCAAATGGTGAAAGAAAAGACTAGTTTGTAAGCCTGTGGCAAGTTCATCCTACCTTTCCATTATTTCAAATCTTCACATTCCAAGAACTTACACATCGAACTATCTTTCAGAACTTTACCTATTCCCAAAATCTTTGTTGTTCCTTTTTCTTTGTCAGCCATGTTGAAACCTTAATGTATAATAGAAAAAATATGGGTTATCAATGTCTTTGAACTGTATATTAGGCATGCAACAGAACTAACCTCCTCTTCGATTAACCAAATGGATAGCATAATAATTGCTAAAATCACAAGTGAGTAGCTCCTATTTTCTTAAAACTCTCCCACCATCCATCAAGTATGCAACCACATTGTGGCCTTTTCTTGGAAGCCAAATGGAGGGCCACACTTTAACTTATCTATATTCATAAATCACCTTTTCCACCACACACCATTGAACCTATCAAATAGCTCACAAGCCTCACATTACCTCCGCAGTCTGCACTGTGTCATATGCAAACGAGACATGCAAAGATGAAACATAAAACTTGTTATCAATAGCCATATAATAGAGTTGTCAAGTTATACAATCAATAAAATATTAACTAGACTGATCTAGCAAAAGAGGGCAATCAAGAGGATACCAACTATTAGCATGATGATCATAAACATCAAAATCCAGAGAAGGTATATGATCCATGTAGGGCTGATCAGTCTGGACATATAATTTTCCACCACTTTTTACAGCAAAGGGATTACTCTTTCCAAAATAAATATCTTTTAATGGCAATAAACACGAGAGAGTGGGAATAGATGCAGAGATCGAGTTTAGATTTTTAACAAAATCAACACAAAGTAAATTAGGATTCGTATCTGTTGAACTAAAAGTGACTACCAAAAGAAGTTATCCAAATCTTTTCACCACAAAAACATAAGTCAATTTCCTATATTGAGAAAACTCCTACCTTGACATTCATAACTGCTGGCCCAATCTGATGCAAGACCAAACTTTACAACAAATTTGCAAGTCGAATTGACCAAATAGAATATGATGCAATTTTGAGAATAACTAATAGACCTGAAGCAAACAAAAGAGATGCATTTCACTTCTGGATATGTTCAAAGTATCATAACTACTTTGAATAATACAAGAGATCTTTTGTTAGTTTTAAATAATACAAGTTCATTGTTTAGATAATATAAGTTCATCATAACTACTCATTAGACAAGAATTAATCAATATCATTGCAAGATAAATTTATCATAATAACCAAGTTCGTTGTTTGGATATATATAAAGTGCAATAGCACTATATACTCAAATATTAATGAAACAATTTATTAGCATGCAAAAACACAAGTACCTTTAAAATGAGAGACAAATTTGCCTAAGGATATAGAGGTAAATTTGCCTCCTAAAAAAATTGATGGCAACATTGTCGCCAAAATTTAAAATCGATCCACAACCTGAAAAGCTCGCTATAGGTTTAGGATTCGTAAAATCTATTTATAAAGTTTAGAACTAATTTATAATTTATATGAAATAAAACCATTGGGTCTAAATTTGGCTTTTCCTTGTAAAATATATTAGTTTTATTTATTTCGTAGTATTTTGTTAATTTTGTAGACTTTTTAACAATAAATTGTAATCTTTAATCGCCTGAATCTAATAATTTGCACTTAGTATTAACTTAATTTATTTGTATTTCATACTTTTCTAATTGTATATTCATAGTATACTTGAAAGTGAAGTATGTTTTGCATTTGTTAATGTAATATAAATTTGTCTAACTTTTGATCTAAATTTCCTACTCAAAAAGGTAAAATTCAAGAAAACTATTGATAATATTCGCTGCAATATTCTTGTTCATGATGATACCATTAAAAACTATATGGCTGTCAACTAAGTTGTAAAATTTGTGCAATGTCTATACATATGGCTGAATATATGACTTTTTATTCATTTTTTTTATAATTGCTTTATTACGGTAATTGTATAACTTACATTAGATTAGGTAAGTTTCCTCTTTAGTAGTTGCTCATTTTACATGATGTAATAAACTAAATATATTCTTATAATGTAGTATCAAGTTGTCACATATAATAGTGTGATATTGAATTGCAATTATTTATTAAAATTTAACACAAGTGAAGAAAAGTAATTGAATTTTAAAATGTTAGTTTTTTGAGTATTACAGACTATTTTTTTTTTAACCAGCATAACAACATCAGTAAATTTTAACAATTCACTAGACTAGGAGGGGTTGCGGTGCGAAATTTTAATCTTGCTCAATTATTTTTAATGTTGCCCAATTATTGCCCTCTAAAAAAAATTCTATGAAAAAAGATTTTAAACTAAAGAAAGTTGCATTTACAATTTGGCTGACAATGAAAACTTCGACATTTGTTCATAGTCAAGGAATTCATAATCAATAGATGAAACAATAAAATCAATCTTGCAAAATCTCGAAACATGAAGTTGAACTTTCATGATTCCAATAAATACATATTTTAACTCAAACCAAAAACAAAACTTTCCATCATCCATACTCGTTCAACAAGTGTAATGAGTAGCGTTTCAAAGAAACTGCTGAAAGAAACCTACCATGTATAACACCAAGAAAGTAAGATATAATCCATGGGAATTAGTTTACTAGTATAACACCAAGTGAAAAATAAAACGAGAGACTTGAATGATGCCAATAAGGACAGGACAAATTCAGCAAACATCAGCACTTGTGGTTACTAATAGTCTAATGCAAAATTTGTTACCTCTTGTTATTTTGAACCCATTTCACAAACAGGAAACTTTTCTTTTTCTATATTTTTTGGCTACAATAATTGTCAAAGTTGAGAGATGAAAGATTCATACAAGTAAAGCTAAATTATCTTGCTTGGTAACTCGTGTTCTCACCAAAGTGAAAGTATTAGATATGCTATGGTTATAGATCCTCGGAGACGGTATGCAAGTAAACTTTTCCACAACTTGATCATACAAGTATGCAATTTACACAAAATGCCAATGGAAGATAAGGTGAAAATGGAAATAAAATGATCATACAATCAAATAGGCCAGGAAGATCCTAAAACGTAAAAATGAAGCAAAAACTTCTTCGAGAGGATGTCTCTATATTCTAATTACATACTCCAACCCAAAAGTCAAAATATATGCAGCTGTAAATAAGGTTATGTAATTCGGCTTTTATCCCCAGTAAGGTTCATATTACTCCAGCACAATTTAAGCTATTTCCCTATTCCCCTTTTCTCTTATGATAGCAAAAGTCAAATCTTGACAAATCATTCGTATCACATATCAAAATACAAGATGAAAGGTATCAAGAATATATAAATGCTATAAAATTTTTTGGTGTAAAGAAAAACAGTGAAGGCAATATTCATCTTAAAATTTGGTCTTCAATTGTGTTTTAGGGTTGCTTCTATTCAATATTCATAGGGTTTATATGGATTATTGAGTCTTTTACGACTACTTGTTTATTCAAACTTTTGATATCTATTCTATTACCATAGAACAAGAAAACACAAGTATACGTGACGATTAAAAATTCCTGAAATGGAACACAAAACTCTAAATATATAGAGAAGGCAAATAATAAAGAAGGTTCTACGAGTTGCTCTCCAATTTTTCTTTTTTCTAAAATCCCAAAATTGGTCCAACGTTGGCCATAAAATTTTTCTAATCTCAACATTACCAAGAACACTAGGCTTCAAAGCAAATTCATCAAGTTCACTATTCTCTGATTTTCACAGTCACCATTAATTTGTTAATCATCGTTAATCAGGGCATACTTCGCACATCTCACATGGTTTGAAATTAACTACTTCAACTATTAACAGCCTGAGGTTTTAAGCCAAACATTGAATAAGTCACATAGATAGCATGCTTAGCAAAGCAAGCATGGCATTTTAGGCTTTAATCAAACAATATTGATCCAAATTCCAAAAAAAAAAGGCCCCAAGATGGAATTTCAATCACTCTGAGCTGTAAAATGTTGTCCACAAAGTGTAATAGTTGGGATTATTTAAATGATTATTGATATTAGTTTTGTGTCAAAAGGTACCGATTCTTCTTTCCCCTCCCTGTGGACTTCTTGATGAGAAACAATGACTCATAAAACACAAAAAGGAGTGAAAGCAAGTGTGAGAACATAGACTCCTAAAAGAATAAGCCTATTATACCTTGAAATATTTCTCAAGAGAACAAACTCATTTTCAAATCCTGCATTCATTACCTAAATATGAAGCATTTAATTAATCATAAAAGTGAAAATCAGTTCAAATCTTGAATCAGACATATACCAAACTTACCAAGTTAAATTCATCTTTCAAGAGTTTAAAAACCCGTCTTAGTGCTTCTCTTGGGGTAATATTCCCATACTTCACCTGGTGTAAGATGCATATCAGCCAGAACTATTTCCTGTTGTTTTGCCCTGTATCAAAGAGTAACTCAAGGATAGTGTCACAAATGGTTTTTCAAAGATAGAATAACCATTGTATGAAGATAGAACTTGAATGAATTGCATGACAAATCAAGTAGATTAACAGTTTGTACATAGACAAATGCAATTACTACCATCCTCTAACAACTTATATCTAGATATTAAGGTCTACAAACTAATTGAAAATACTTACTGTAACTCAAATCTATTGTCCATATTATATATCACTGCCATATTTTCAACAAGAAACTTCTATAGAACTAGAGTCTACCAAAGTCTAGTAAAGAAAGTCAAGCTATTAGCATGGTTGGAAACCTAAATACCATTGAGCATGACATACATGTCGTCTTAGTTATGAAGTTTTTGATGCATAGTGACGAGGCCAAACACATTATTAAAGAAATGGTGGATTTGAGAGAAAGATGAAAACAGAAGAGAGGAGAACATGAGGAGACCGTGAGAAAGAAGCTTCAGGTACAATGAGTTTGAGGGATTGAGGTGATTGATGTTAATTGATCAACTTTGCCACTCTTCAGCCAACAGCTTCGTTGCAAAAGCCAAGAATTGAGGAGTTGAGGGAGACATCTCCTTTTGCTAGTTTACCGGGTGGTCAAAGACTTGTACCAAAGGAAACAAATAAAAGAAAAAAAAATGCACACATGGAGTAGGACCAACTTGTCACCAATCTCCATTAGCCACGTCACCATGAAGACAATCCTCATGCGCCACATGGCAGACGACCAAAGCTGAGGTGGCAGATAGCCATTCACTCTTATACTATATGTTTAATAAAGGTTAATCAATATCATTATAATACAAGTTTCTCACAATAATCAATTCATTAGATAGAGATAGATTGCTTCATATTTTTATTATTGTTTATTGTGCTCTTGGTGTTGTGGATATATCTAATGTGCCACAGCACTATAAGCTCAATCACTAATGAACAAATTTATCGAGATATGCAAGCACAAGTTCCTCCAAAATTAGAGGAAAATTTACCTCATAAAAAAAGATTGTAGCAAGGTTGCCACAAAAATAAAAAATCTACCGGTAACTTGGGAGATTCACTATGAGTGCATTGTTATTGGAATCGATTTATAAAGTTATAGTTAGTTTATATTATAGATAGAATGAATCCTCTAACTATGGATATAGTTTTGTCATGCAAAATCAATTAGCTTTTACCAATCTTATAGTAATTTGTTAATTTTATATAGACTTTCTTATGTGCATTTTAGTTGTTCAAATCTAATCCATTTGTAAGTTAAAATCTTGAACAATTGTATTTGATTTGAACAATAAATTATAATGTTCAAACCATTTATTCGAAAGTTACCTATCAATTTCTATCATATGTTATATGTTGTTTAACCATCTAACTCTAATAATGTATATTTAGTTTTATTTTATGCTTATATAGTTACAAAGTTTGTAAAACAAGTTTTGCGTTTGTTAATTTGATGTGAAATCCATCTAACTTTTGATTTAGAATTTCTTATTTAACAGGATGAAATGTAAAAAAAAAATTATTAATAATATTCGTGAAATATTGTTGTTCGTATTGGCACTATCAAAAATAATAATTATCATTTAAGAGATTGTAAATTCTTAGTTAAAATAACAACATGAAGCAAATGCAATATCCATGCATTTTTATTGCTAAATATATTTTTTGTATATATTTTTCATAATTCTTTAATTATAGTAGTTGCATAACTTACATTAGATCAGATAAGCTTTCTCTTTAAGAGTTGTTAATTTTAAATATTGTTATAAACTAAATATGTCTTTTTGTGGTGTAATATGATGTTATCATATATAATAGTATGATATTGAAATTGCAAGTATTCCCCAAAATTTATCAAAAATAAAGAAAAATAATTGTATTTTACAAGATTAGTTTTTTAAAGTATCACAGGATATTTTTTTTAACAAACATCACAATATAAGTTTATCGTAACAATTCATTATAATCCATATCCAATCCACCAAAAGATTCAAATTCACAAAATTTATAAAATAGAAATCTCAATCCTTGACAATTATCAATCCTAATAAAGCAACAAGTTCATTCATAATACTTTGAAATGACACACTTTAAAACTATCTAAACCATGCTTTATTTTCATCTTCATATCCTTATATCTAATTTCATAATTTTTCAAGTCAATATCATGAAGATCATTCTCATCATCAAGTTGCACAATATTTGTCTTTTTCACCTAAAAATTATTTAAATACTCATAAATAAAAAGATTTAAAAAAGACAAGTATTAAGAAGAAACTTAAATAAAATAAACAAATATAATCTTACGTGATTAAGATGGTCCATCCTCACTAGTTTTGGGAAATTGTTCTTCAGTTATTTCTTTTAACTCATCATAATCAAGCTTTCCTTCTTGTTCATCCTCCACTATCCAAAATTCAACTTTATCAATAGTTTCATAATCCATTTGATCATAAGACCTCTTTTTACATAAAAGCTACAATGAAAAAAATATCAAAAACATAAAAAGAAGTAAGAAATTAACAAATTAATAAATTTACAAAAGAAAGTAAACATGTATTATAGTAATTCCATATCTATTCTTCAAATATAAATTATAATGAATGTAAACAAGATCATTCAACCTTTGATGTTCACTCACAGTCTTCACAAATGTGCCGGCTCCCTCGTGCGTCGCGCACAAGGAAAACTGTGGCGTTGATTTGCGTTCGTGTTTCTTTTTTTACTTCAACAGTGGTCAGGTTTGGCCACCCTCTAATTTGTGTTTTTGTTCTTGTTCTTCTTTTCGGTAAATAAAATAATTAGGGATGGGCTCATCCCTTACGCCCCAATTGGGGCCTTTGCCCAAAAAAAAAAAAGAAAGAATAAAAAAAAAAAAAAAAAAAACCTTTGATGTTCAAGTCTAATCCTTTTTTTGGTATGGATGCATTCAAATACACTCCAATTGCATTCACATCTCGAGGAAGAAGAAATTTGACTCAAGTGTCTAATTTCCAACTTCTGTAAATGTGGAGCATCATTTCCAAACAATCTCTATTACTCAACTATATTAGTAAGACATAATTGGTACTCTTTTTTTTTTTTTTAAAGAAAATAGCAAAAGTAATTCTTAGAAATTAATGTAATAAATCTGAAATTAAAGTAAGCATACCTGGACCGGCAATCTTGTAAGTATCTTGAGCAAATTAAAATCCAAAACTTTGATCCTTTGACCTGAATATTGATAATTCTTCCATCATATATTGAATCCCATCCATTTTCAACTTTTTCATGGCTTCTAAAACACTTTTCATAATTTCAGACATATGACAAGAGCTGTCCCTATCAAATTGGAAGGCTGGATTCAACAAAAAATAGCTACACGAAGATCCTTTTTCAACATATTATCCCACTTGCTATTAATTATATCAATGTATGGGCCGCCAAAATTTCTCTTGTTCTTAAACAGTTTGTTAATGCCATTAGCAACTCTTCACATGCTTTCATATACATAGCTCAATGAAGGTTTTTTAACAAAATCATAAATAAATAAGTGCATAATTGAACCTATGACTTTGCCCATAGGGAGCCTTTCTCTTGTGGAAAATGTCTAAATCGATTCAAGTCTGAGGATCACAAGTACTTAACACGAGTAGTAAATGGAAAGGAAGTAGGGGTTCCTATGACTTGAAATATATCCATAAAGTCTGACATTGAACCAATGGTCATTTATTGGGAGAACTGTGAATCTACAATTTGGTTTCAAGTTTTCCTTGACACACAAAAAATAGTCGCGTTCACCTATCATATGGACTATGATGTCTTGAATTTTTACTCAATGACTGATAAAAAAAAAGTTGGTCACATTCATTCTCAATTTGATATATCCTATGAACTTTCAACCTAGTGGAATGCCTAAAGAAACAAATGATAGTGTGCATTTTGAGCTTAAAAAGGTCAAAGCTGATTTTTGGCAGATTGCCTATAATCTTGAAAGAGATTATGCCTTATTTTTTAGGGTGGCCAGTGATGAAAAATCTAAGAAGCTGAAAGCAATATTTGATTGAGACTGTTTAATTTCAATTTAAAGCCAAGACAGAATTTGATGATTTGACGTGGTTAGTTTACTGATTTTTTGACTACTGCTGCAAATTTTGAAATAGTTTTTTATTATGAAGTATTTTTTGTTTTTAGACAAGCACTGTAGAATACAAAGTTTGAGAAATCTAAGAAAATTGTTGATTTAAAATTTCCAGTTCAAGAGGGTGAATTTGAGAAAATTGTTAATAACCTTCACTAGAGTATTCTTGTTCTTGTTCATGGTGATACCATAGAAAATTATAATTATCATCTAGACTATTGTAAATTTCTAATCAAAATAATAACATGAAATAAAAGTCAAATAAGTCATAAAATCTATGTAAAGTCTATACATCTT